>NW_026068065.1:3051552-3065923 GCF_014885135.2 Alexandromys fortis | reverse complement strand
TAAAGTGTCCTCTTCCGGAAGACATACCTCTCTCTCTGAGGGGAAGGGGCAGAAAGCACAGAAAACCGGTACAGACTGGCTAAGCTTCTTCTTCCCATTGGCCCTTCAGGTTTAATTTAGAACACGTTTGAAATGCTTCGTTCCCAGCCGATTTAATCTTAGCGCGCAGAGAGTCTTACAGTGGGAGAGGAACCTTGTTAAGGCACTCCTGAGGGCTACCTGCCCAGCCCAGCCCATCGGTTGGTGATGGGAAGGGGACCAGCAGGGTGAGGGACTGGAAGGATGGCAAGGCATGGGTGCAGACAGAAGGGAAGACACACCTGACTGCACAGACCCTCCCAGAACCTAAGGGCAGCAGGAACAGTAGACAGTAGGTGTGGGCTTCCTGTGTGCCAGGCTCTGCTGAAAGCTTTTTGTAGGAGTGCCTTCATCTATTCCCTGCCATCGCCTGTGAGGGAGACACTATGACCGTATGCATGTGACAGACAGGGGACAGATTCAGAGAGGAAAGCCGGAGCTTGTCGTTAGTAATGGTATCAGGTGTAGACACAAGGGTTCGGACTCTATGTTCTGCCACAGGGAGCCCATTTCTTTAGCCAGCACGTCCAGCCTGTGGTCCGTGAGCCACACTCACGCCAGGGCAGCTACAAGCGAGGCCCAACACTCTGGTAGAAGACAGCTTAGGCTGTAATTCAGTACACACAGGTACTGAGCCCTCATAGGCAGGTGGGTAGGGTTCTGACGAAGGTGCAGGCTGAGAAGCAGAATCCTCTGATGGATGTGGATGGGCCGTGACTCCACACAGGAGTCCTGCTGCTTGGGGTAAAACACCCCACCTTGGCACTTGGTTTATGTTTGTGGTTTATTCTGCCCCACAGGATGTGACTTAGGCCTCTATTCATTCGTTTTAATCTCTCTGCTCCTCAGGAGGACGACAGCCAGTAGCAACCAGAGTTCGGTGAACGCCCAGCATGTTCTACAGCCTGTGTCAGAATCCTATGTCTCAGGAAACCAGGTCTGCTCTGAACTCTTCGTGGGTGACTCCGATTTCTCATAACTTCACACACCCTGGGAAGTAAGTGTATCAGTATCTCCGTTTACCGGCAGAGGCATTGAATCACAGAAAGGTTAAGTCTCCTGCTCAAGGTCAGCCAGTCGGTTATAAAGATCTGGGATTTGAACCCAGAACTCGGAGTTCTGCTTTTGTACTTCCCTGCATTTTCATGGTGCCCAAGTGAGAGCATCATTCTTTGGAAAGGGCTAGAAATGTCTTCCAAGATGAATACTGACTACTACAAATTCAAGTGGACCTGGGATTTGAACCTGGATCTATCAAACTCCAAAGCCCTGCTCCAACCTGCTGTCCTACTACAGAAACAGGAAAAGCAATTGGATCACAAGGTCATGAAGATGAAAAGGACCCAGGGTTTGCTGTCTGCAAGCTGGGAACAGAGGGATGCAGGCTACTGGTGTCCTTTGATTTGTGTTCTGATTCCAGAGGTCGAAGAATGGGAGCTGTTGGTAGAAGTGCCAGTAAAAGGACAGGAGTGGCCCACAGGGGGCGCACAGACTCTGGGCGTGGCACCATCTGGCCTTCGGGGAGTCTGTTAATGGGGGGGGGGGGAATGTGAACAGCCTAGGTAGGAAGGCTAGTTCTCAGAGAGCCCCAGGCAGCTCAGAAGGTACAGCTAAGACTGCTCTTAGGTAATAGCAAGAACAGCAGCCAGACAACAAAGAACCCTAGAAGTCTCTGAACTGCCTGCCCCAGGGCCTTTATGCCCTGAGGCTGTAGAAAGCGGGTGGGAAGGTGTCAAAGCTGGATTTCTCCTGTCCAGTGAAGTGTCGTTGTTAGGTCTCATTGACTCACCTTCCTGGTACCCAGCAGGCTGTCTAATCCATGGTGTAGATTCCTGTGTGTCTCCCTCTCTCTGCACCTGTGATCCTCCAGGAAGTAACGTATCTGCAGATAGGTCCCCTTGTAGCAGCTGAAAACTCTTGAGCAGAGTGTGGTGGTGCACACATTTAATCCCAGCACTAGGGAAGCAGAAGCAGGCGGATCTCTATGAGTTCAAGGCCAGCCTGGTCTATAACTGTTCCAGGACAACCAGGGCTGTGTGGTGAGACTCTGTTTTGAAAAAACAAAAACAAACAAACCAAGATTAAGCAAAACAAAACAAAAGTGTCACTTGAGAAAAGGACTAGAAGGTTTGGGGCTGAGGAACTTGGACTCCTGGGACTGTGCCCATGACAGGACACTTCTTGGTCCAGGACACCAGACAGTTGCTCTTGACTCGCTCAGACACAAGATTAGACCCTGGAGGTTCTAGAAAAGAGTGCACCTGGGCATCTGCTTAAAAACCCAGTTCCAAAGCTCTTCCCTAAGAGCTGACTCAGATGATGTTGGGGGACCCTGATGTTGCGCATTTTAAGATTTTGGAAGAATCACAGGTATGGCGACTTCAGCTACTCTTTGGGGTACCATTCACTACTGCCTAAAACAACCTGTAGAGGGAAGATGGGGTCTTTTTATAGTGTGCCCAGGTGTGTGTGTGTGTGTGTGTGTGTGTATATGTATGTAGCCATGTATATATATGTATGTATATGTATTTGTGGATATATATGCGTATATGTGTGTATATGTATGTGTGTCTATGTATGTGTATGTGTGTGCATGTGTATATGTGTATGTATATATGTGTGTATGTTTGTGTGTGTGTGTTTTCTTTTAAAACTGTGGGTTTTTTTTAATAGCCTACTTGAAAATGAAATTAGTGGACAAAATAGAAATGAGGAAAATGGTTGCTGTGCAAGCATGAGACCTGAGTTCTGTTCCTCTGCAATCATGGAGGAACATGCACCTACAATCCCAGCCCTGGGAGGCAGAGACAAGGGTTGCTGGCCAGCCAGGCTTACTGAATCAATAACCTCCAGGCTCAGTGAGAGCCCTTGTCTCAAACAGTAAGATGGGGAGTGGTCAAGGAGTGACACCTGATGTCTGCTTTTTCCTCCACATGTGTATCTATGTGTATGTATGTATGTCCACTCACAGATATGCTCTCTCTCTCTCTTACACACATACACATACACACACATATGCACACAAAGAAAGAAAGAGCCCTGGGGGATAATTTAGTTGGTGAAAGACTTTGTTTCAAAACAAAACAAAAATGTGGATATCTGGCCTCCACATGAACACACATACATGTGTATGTACACACACACTCATAAACACTCACACGTGAACATGTAAACACACACAATAATGGAATGAAAACTTTAAAAGAATCAGGGAACCATTTGTCAAGCTGAGCATGTTTCAGTGAGTTGTGGCTCTGTTGTAGACCAGCTTCAACAAAAACATCACTTACCAGGGTAAGGGCATTGGGATCAGAAAAATAGTAAAGAGGACTAAGATGCAAGTAAAAATGATAAAGCAGAAAACATAGGATAGTACCAGGAGGGAGTTTCCTGGAGTATCAATATCCCCCATTTAATTTTAATGCCCACATTTAATTTTTCATACACTTTTATACCCTAATACAAAAGGGGGAAGAAGGCAACAAAAGACTTCTTTAACACACATAACCATACATAAAGATACAAAGGACAGCTAGAACAGTTATTTGTTTCAATACTTTGAGACAACAAATCATTGTGATTCTGTTGTTTAGGCAGTGAATCCACCCCAGATCAAGTATCCTGAAGGCAGCCACTTCCAAGGTCAAACCTCCTATTTCAAAAGAAGGGGCCTAAGTATGCTTGAATATCCTGACCCTTGGTTATGGTGTAGTGGATTCAACTGTATGGTCCATCTTAATGTCAGAAGGACCAAGCATCTACAACCTAGGTCAGGATGTGTAGCCCTGGTTGTTGTCAACAATCTTGAGCAACCTCAGTCTGACAAAGGTGGAAATAGGCTCACACTTTTGGGCCTCCACATGGCTCCAGAGTCACAATAAACATGGTCAAGAGAATCTCTCAAGATCTCAGTTCCTCTGTATTAGCATGTGCTTCCAGCCACCTTCCCGACTTCAAAGAGTTTCAATTTCATAAATATAAAATAACTTAAACAAAAGGAATAAAATTAAAGCCAAGGAGTAGACCCATCAGTTGAAAAAACAGTCACATCCCTCAAGGCTCGAATCAGTGTGCAGGGGGAGTCCTTCCAGAGACATTTCTCCAGAGACTGAAGTCAGACAAAGTCTCTGCTCTCAGAAGTCCTTGGAGAAGGACACACCCTTTGTCACCACCTTGAAAATTGTAAAAAGAAAAAAAGAAGTGGTGAAAATTGTAAAAGCTGGGGCCAGGTGGGAGACCTTAGATCATAGGCCTTTTTTAGGGTATGCCCTTGGGAAACACTTTGAAACCATACTTCTTAACTTCTTCCTCTTAAGCTTCTCTTCTTCTTCTTTGCTTTCTGGTCAGCTTAGTGTGAGCATCTCGCTCACTACTGGCTCCCAGCCATTATGTTCTGCCTTGCCACTAGACCAAAAATAGCAGGGCTGAACAACCATGAAATGAAGCCTCTGAAACCAAGAGCCAAGATAACCTTTCCTGTTTATACATTGCCGTACCTCAGGCACTTGTTACAGACAGTTAACACACCATGTCAGAGGCAAGAGTCTTCACTGACTGGATCTAAATCATTCACATCAGACAGGGAGGTGGTTTAGTGAAAGAGTGTTTGCCTAACATTCACAAGGCCTTTGTTTCAAGCCCCTGAACCACAGTAACAGCAGCAGCAGAAAACAAAGAACTAAAAGTTAAGTTCTTGACATCTACACAGCCTATGAAAGCCTATGGCGTATGAACACACTGGGAGGACCTTGACCCAGCAAGCATAACTAACACTTTCTCCAGTCTGATGAGTCCTGCCTCTAGAAAGAAGGCATGCTTTGTTTCACTTACGGTCCAAAGGAAGGGTGTGGAAAGAGAAGCTGGAGAGGCAGGGGCTGGTCTAGTGTCTTGTGTGTGGATTGGTGTTACAGCGTTCTACTTTGAAGGTCCTGGCCATGGATGGATAGCTTCTTGGGAGAGCTCCATGCATCAGGAAATTAGTTCTTTTCTAATTAGAGGTGATAATGGGACTTGCCTGGCAAAGTACAAAGGTTCTGAGAAGTCAGCGAGACAGAAGGGAGAGTTTCTGCCAAGCCAAAACTGTAGGTCAGCACAAACAGCCTGGGCTTCTGGGTAGACGGGGTAAGGCAGTCACAAGAAGACACTGTCTATGGACTTTATTTGTTCTAGTAGGTTTTAGGGACTTGAGATTTTCTGTTGGAGGTGAGAGGTCAAGCTAGCTGCTTGTGAAGGTTCCTGCCAGCACCCTTTTCCCGTAGCTGTGGCTTTTGGCTTAACCACAGGCTGGGTAGGCACCCTTGGCTGAGAGTCCCACTACACTGACTCCACAGACTTGACCTCTGGGGATAACGAGACAAGAGATGGACTTGCAAAGTGTCACTAGAGGATGTAGGAGAGTTGGAACTCTGTCCCCTCCCTTTCCCCTTTTGGGCAAGAGGCCCCAAGCAGCTTATTTGAATGAGAAGGCCCTGGCGTGAAAAACAGGGAACACAAAGCAGAAGAAGGTGTAGGCTGAGAGACCCTAAGAGAAGGCCTTCACAGGCTGGCCTCCAGCTGATGAGTCTCAAGGGCGAGCTCTTCTCTCTCTCACAGCACAGCCGAGGAAGAGCAGAGTCATGTGACTCAATGGCTGCCGTGCAGGAGACTGTGTTCTGGGACTTTCGCAGGAACCAGGCCACTCCAGTGACTGACAGCAGTTGTGTGGCTGACCACTCCGAGTCACACACTGGCCTTTCTCTTCTCTCTCCTAGTCCACCTCATCTTTCTTGAGTTCTCCCTCAGATATCAACCAGGTATCAGCCATTCTTCTGTGTAGCTGGAGACAGAATTCCGTGAACAAGCGCAGACCATGTCCCCAGTGAGGCCAGTTTCCTCAGTCACTGTCTGCATGCCAAGCTTTATTCTGGGGGTTCATCCAAGGCCTTCCTATCAACTTTGCAAATTGGGATTACTATTCCCATTTTGCCCACAAGGAAATAATACCTGGGGTAGGACCTAAGAGTCTGTACTCACTCTGTGAAATAAATGAACAAATGAGTTAATGAATGGACAGAGATATCAAGAATGGAAGTAGATGGGGCTGGAGAGATGACTCAGTGGTTAAGAGCACTGGCTCTTCTTGCAGAGGTCCTGAGTTCAATTCCCAGCACACAACCATCTATAATGAGATCTGGTGCCCTCTTCTGGCCTGCAGACATACATGCAGGCAGAACACTGCCTATATAATAAATCTTAAAAAGAAGAGGAGGAGGAGAAGGAGGAGGAGGAGAAGGGGAAGGGGAAGGGGAAGAGGAAGAGGAAGAGGAAGAAGAAGAGGAAGAGGAAGAAGAAGAGGAAGAGGAAGAGAAGCGGTTGAGCCAAAACCACAGGCTTCAAGTGACAGCGTCTCTGGTCACACACCCACACTCTGCTTGGCTTTCCAGATCGGGTGAGTCTGGAGGATAGATGGGGTGACCTCCCTTGGCTGCCGCTGCTCCTGCTGAGTTCGCCAGCACCTCCCTCAGTTTCTCCTTTCTTTTTCTTTCCTCTTTACTCCCCTACCCTTCTTCCCTTTCTCTCCTTCATTTCCTCTTCTGCCAGTGGTGCGACTGTTCTTCCCAGAGTGCATCGGGCCTGCCGGAGTCTCTGCCTTCCAGAGAACACGTGAGGTGATGAGGAAAGAGAGTGACTCAGTCTCCCTTAGGCCCCCATGGCAGGGCAGGGTTTACAGAACTTGAGAAGTTCTTGCTATCGTCCACAAAATTCATGTCCTGAAGCTAACTTCAAATAATGAGAGTCTTTTGAAGACAGCATCTTTAGAGAGATGATTAAACTAAAGCAAAGCTGGTAGAATGGGCTCTGATCCAATCCAATTAATGTTGTTGTAAAAAAAGAAAACTGGTGTATGCATATAGTGAGCGCGTTTGTGTGTGTGTGTGGGTGCGTGCATGTGTGTGTGTGGGTGTGGGTGCGTGCATGTGTGTGTGTGTAGTATACATGTAATTATTTATAGGTGTGGCCATCTGCAAGTCAAGAGTCTGGGGAGAGTGTCCTGCTGACACCTCTTCTTGGATCTGAGCGTGTATGATGGCAGCCACGGCAAATACATGTAACTCTTTCCTTGCTTTCTTACAGAGCGTCTGTGCGGGACTGAATGTCTAGAGCAATGGGCACTTACAAGCACGCTCAGGAAACACACAGTCAGACTGAACCGTTTCCTCAGCTTCATGCTGAAGATTACTTGCGTTTCCTCTCGCTTTAACCACTGCGTGCTGTCCTCACGTCAGCAAGCGTGGGTCTCGCCGGAGGGCCAGACAAAAGGCAGATTGTTGGTCCTAGAGGACCCACGGATTCTCTGCTCTGAGCGGGGCCTGAGAACCACATCTCTACAGATGCAGGAGCTGCAGATCTTAGGACCAAATTTTGAGAACGAAGGATTTCTATTTCAACTCCACCATTAACTGTAAGTGTTTTCTGGTTGTGTTTTAGGTTTCTCAGAGGACACTTGAGACGACCCTTTGTCCTGCAGTTGTGGTGCCAGCCTGGGAGTTTTGGGCCTGCCCTTCGGCTCTCTTAGCCCTGCTTGCACCTGGGACTAGGAGCTATAGTCATCTGCAGGAATAAGACAGCTGGACAGGAGGGACAAGTGACAGAGCTGCCAGCATATGCCGGTTATGCTGAGGTCAGAAATATATGTATCTAGAATTGATTCTGACCCCCAGGACTTGAGAATGACCTGGGTCATCAAGAAGTTGAAAAGCCGCTAGCTTGAGCCCGGGTGGTTCCACACACGGAAGCAGAACTTGGCTTCTGAATGAGTACCATGCAAAATGAAATTACTTTAAGTGATGCTCGATGCTCGTGTGGCTTGCAAGGGTGGGACATTTGCTTCCGGGGGGATGAGAATACTATAGTAAATGCCCAGCTTATAGGATTTATCCCACGTTGTCTTTGGCTGCCTGTGAAAGGGCCACTTGCAGTGGGACCATCTTCCAAAACACAGAGGCATGCTTGATGCACAGCTGACTCTGCCCTTGCTAAAGAATCAGTTCATATTCCAGCCGTGCTCCTCCCCACATGAAGCCACGCCCATCTGCTTCTTTTCAGATCTTCTGTGGGAAAGCTCACCTTTTGTGGTCTTTGGGGAAAGGATCTGTGTTCACCTACTTTGCCTTAGTTTGGGGTTGAGGATAGCTTCCAGTGAAGGAAGCCAAGACTGTCCACTGCAGACTCGACTGTTCACCACTGTGTGCTGACCCTGTCTGGTATAACTGATATCTGTAGAACATTTTAAAAAATCAGAATCTGAGTTTGTCAAGGGCATCATCCGTGTCTTCTGATGCTGGGTCCGCTGCCCAGCACACAGAGAATGTTCAACGAATGTGTCTCAAATCAACCTATGGGAAGAATGCTTTTCAGTGGGGAGGTGGGAGTCTGAGAGGCTGTTAACTGAGGATGCTGGCTTGAACTGACGTGAATGTGGACACTAATTTCCTCAAGACGAAACCCCTAGTGTTTATGCAGTGCTTCCCCGACTATCAGAACAGTTTCTCGTCCTTTCTGGGGACTCTCGGATTCGTCTGTTGCTTGTGCTGTTTATGGGTAGCACAGCCATTTCCACGTTCACAAGAGAGCTGCTCTCTGCCCCAGTGAAACAGGATGGAGCATCTGCTCCTCTGATAGGAGGCTTCACAGTGGTTTTGAAGACGCCTGGATTTCAGCGTCTACCTCTTTCTTTGTTCTGCTACACACGTCTGCCTGTTCTGCCTGCCGCAGCTGGTGAGAACTTTTCATCTGGTGGCCTGGATTTAAATTCCAGACATTCCTGAATGCCCCATTCCAATGCTAGTATTTCCTGATATACTTCCTCTTGTCCTAATATTTCCTGACATATTCCTCTTGGCCCAATATTTCCTGACATACTTCCTCTTGTCCCGATGACCTGCTAGGACCTCAGATTAAACACACTGACCTCACTGCTGTCACACTGTCTTCAGATACAGAAATTGGCCACAAATTATCTGCACTTCGTCTTCTAGGTTAGCTGCCCTGTAACACAGAACACTTAGTCTCTCCGGAAAAGGATCTAATTGCTGAGAAAATAGCTTCTGGTGACGGAGACCGAGATCGCCTGGCAATGCAAAGCCGCTGTCGCCCCAGTAGCTTGCCACAGCGAGTTTGTCTAATTTTGCACCAAAGTGAAGCAACTGACCAGTTTTACTTCCCCCATGCACCCCCAAGACATCCTAAGGAAGAGGAGGGCCAGCAAATGTTACAGGGTCCTTGATGTTTGTACTCTGAAGCCACAGTCTAGGCACCCTCCCCGGTTCCCCAGGGACAACATAAACAACATCTCAAGGCTACTTGGGGTGCCCAGGAGGCGGTCCCAGTCAAGTTCTTAGAGCGCCCTCTTAACTTGCCACCACTCCAGAGCTTGACAGAGTCAGCAGGCCCTGAAGAAGATAGACTTGCAGGTGCTGGGGGTCAGGGGCCCAGGCCCAGGCTCAGGATAGGAGCCCCGGCCCAGGACTGGAGCCCGGGTGCAGGACAGGAGCCCGGGCCCAGGACGAGCACCTTCTTCCGTTCAGTCCTCTCCAATTCCCTCTCCGAGTCGTTCCTCCCGCCTCCCCTCCGTGTCCAGAAGGCTTTGCTTGCTTCCGTTAGCAAAGTGGTATGTTGCACTGAACCAAGGATATCTGTTACATGCTCCATGTGCCACATGGAACGTTTTAAAACATACACATTTTTAAAATTTATATATGTGTGCAAGCCTGTACCTGCGGCACAGGTATGCAGTACCAGTGGAGGCCAGAAGGGGTGTCAGATCCCTTGGAACTGGAGTTACAGAGCCTTGTGAGCAGATACGTCCTCACATCCTCTCCACCGAGCCCCCAAAACTTTTTATTTTTTTATTTTTTTTGAAATAGTGTCTTATGTATACTAAGCTGACTTTCAACTAACTGTGCAGCCAAGAGTTGACCTTGCACTTCTGGCCCTCCTGCTTTGGGTTCCTGAGTTCAGGATTCCAGGTGTTCCCCACCATGTCCTGTTTATGCAATGCTGGGGACAGGACTTCACACCTGCTAGGCAAGCACTCTGTCAACTGAGCTAGAACTCCAGAACCCCCATCCCTTTTTGAGACAAGGTTTCGCTCTGTAACTCAGGGTAGCCTTGGTCTCACAATAATCCTGCCTCAGCCTTTTGAGCACCGGGATTACAAGTCTGGCCATCCTTACCTGACGAGAATATGTTTGCAACATGGTAAGACTTGATACTTGTCGGGAGGAGAAATGAATGTTAAATTTTAATTCTTCCTCTGCCAAACTCTCTTCACAGACAGTTCCAGGTAGACTTCTTTCTCGGGTCCTACATGACACAAGGGGCTGGCGTGGCCATGGAGGGCTCCCCTGTGTGGGGACCTCAGAGTCGCTGGTTGACAGTCTGGGTTGGGTTGGGGAATCAGATAGGTGGCCTGGCCTCAGATCAGGGTCTTTAGCCCCGAGACAGTGATCTCGGGGACCTGTCTGTTCATTTCTCTGTCCTCTTTTGCCAGCAAAGCCCTGCCGTTGTCCTTCCCAGCCCTGCCATGTGCCGCAGGAGGATCCAAACAGCACAGGTCTGTTTTTAGCCTGTGCCGCACGTGTGCTCAGCTAACTTAATAAGCTCTCTATAGGGATAGCTTTCTGGAGAGACTGTTGCTAAGGGCCAGCCACACGTTTCTCACCGTGTTGTGATGGAAACATGACTAGATGTTGATCTGGGCACAGCATAACCCGCAGAAGTGTCTGGCTGGAGTGGCCTCTTCAGCAGGAGCCTGTGGGGTCTCGTGGGTCAACAGGGGCTAGCCTTGTGACTTCGGCAAATAATAGGGGTGTTAGCATAGCCACATACTACGAGGTGGGGGTCTGCGAGGACCCCAGGGGCATGCGTCTGAAGGCACGTGTTGACTTGGGCAGCTCTGCCTGAGCACAGCTCCCCACCCCCACTCTGCAGCAGGAGCCATGTGGCCCTGTTTGCAGGTGTGGATGTCGTGTTCCCCCAGCAGCTGGGGGCAGCAGAGCCTAGGTGCTGTAAACAAGGTTTGCAGAAGCTGACCAGGGGTAGCAGAGCTTCGGAAAGAGGAATTTGGGACTGAGTCCTGGAGCATTAGACTGGAGCAGGTTGGTAGAGGAAAAGTGAGGGATCCTCAAAAGGGCAGAAAGGATTAGGGGGACTCAGGACCCCATGTAAGAATGAGCCCCTCTGCAAAATGAGAGCCCTAGCCAACCTCACTCCTGCCCTGTCGTGACCTAGCCTCTTTCAGGGCATTTCCTCTTTCCACTCTCGTAAATTGCCGTGAGAAGTCGCGGCCGTCATTCCCATTTTCCAGACAGAAGCTGAAACAGAGATGTTACATGGACTGACCCTGGTCACACAGCTGGTAAACGGCACTTTGAAGCTTTCTGTCGCTAACATGTTAGGACTGGGACATTTGAAGGTGAGCTGATGAGCAGAGGGGCTGGGTGGGGAAAATGGTGCCCTGAGGGTCTTGGCCTGGGTCCTGTGGTGCAGGGGTCTCCAGAGGAGAGCACACCTCTGCAGAGTCCACGCGGGGGTCCGATCACTTCCAGGAGTTACACACTAGTAACACGCTACAAGTTGAAGCTGGCAGGAGCTGGAAATGGGGCTGCTCTCCTAATCCATGGAACACCACAGCTTAGCAGCAGCAGCCTCTGGGAAGGTTTACCGTTTATGTCCACCCATGGTTTCATGGTCGACTGGAAACCATTCTGCGTCATGAAAGCATCTCACAGCAGCATTGCCGGGCCCCTCCCCTGGGACAGCTCCGAATTCCAAATCCCAAGGGTAATTTCTACTCAATCTGGATTGCTGAGTAAGTGGAGAGATTGTACCATGTTTGTGGAACGATTCAGTGTTCTTAAAATGTCAGTTATTTCCAAATCAATCTACTGACTAAATGTATTTACAACGTAACATTAGAGGGAGTTGGGTGTGGTGTCTGTGTTCCAGCACTCAGGAGGCTGAAGCAGAAAGATGAACACAGGTTCAAGTCCTAGACTACAGAGTGGGCCCTGTACTACAGAAGGGAGGGAGGGAGGGAGGGAGGGAGGGAGGGAGGGAGGGAGGGAGGGAGGGAGGGAGGGAGGGAGGCGGGAAAGAAGGAGGGGGGAAAGAAGGAAGCAAGGAAGGAAATGGAAGGCAGGGAAACTCCTAAAGGGAATTCTGTAGAAATTGGAAATCTGATTCTAAAACATTTTAGGGAAACGCAAATGACCTAGAATAGTCCAAACAATTTTAATTTAAAAATCGAGTTTGATTAAAATATTGATCATTAAGAACAAATTTGGAAGGTTTAACAACTTAATAAATTCTTCTGATAAATGTGCAGCTCCGACCTCTAGTGAACCAAGCTTTTAAGGACAAGAACAGATTTCATGGTCAGAGAGAGGCAGAGAACTGGAGGGACCACAGGCCAGGTGGACTGGCTGGTTTTATGTCAACTTTACAAAGCTAGAGTCATCAGAGGGGAGGGAACCTTAACTCAGAAAGTACCTCCAGAAGATCAGGCTGTAGGCAAGCCTGTAGGGCATTTTCTTAATTAGTGGTTCACTGGGAAGAGCCCAGTCTATTGAGGGGTTGCCCTGGGCTGGTAGTTCCATGTTCTATAAGAAAGTAGGCTGAGCAAGTCATGAAGAGCAAGCCAGTAAGCAACACTCCTCCATGACCTCTGCATCAGCTCTTGCCTCTAAGTCCCTTCCCTGTTTGAGCTTTTGTCCTGACTTACTTAGAAAAAAGTCCTTTCCTGCCTAAGTTGCTTTGTTCATGATGTTTCAATACAGCATTAGTAACCCCAACTTAGACAGATGTTGGTACCAGTATAGTGGGGTGTTGCTGTGACAGACCTGAACATATGTTTGGGAGAGATAGCAGAAGGACTTTGGAACTTTGATTAGAAAGGCCATGAGATCTCAGTGGACTGTTCTGCAGGAGCTTGGAAGATAAGAGTGTTCATTAAGAGCAATTCAGAGGATGGAGGACCATCTTGTGAAATTTCAGGGGGATGTTTAAAGACTCTGTGCCAATATTGCTCCCGCACCAATATGGTGAACGTTCCTAACACCCGCTGGATGTTCTGCAAATAATGTGGCAAGCACCAAGCCCACAAGCGACACAGGACAAGAAGGGCAAAGGTTCTTTGTATGTCCAGGGAAAGCAGTGTTATGACAAGAAACGGAATGGCTGTGATGGGCAGACTGAGCCTATTTTCCACAAAAAGGCTCATACTACAAAGAAGGCTGTGTTGAGCCTGCAGATCTGAGAGGGTGTAGAAGACTGTGCTGAGACTGGAGTGTGCTAGCCCAGCTGCAGATCTAAGAGGGTGCTGGCTAGTAAGAGATGCAGGCACTTTGAACTGGGAGGTGATAAGAAAAAGGGCTGAGTGCTCCTGTTCTAAGTTGATCTTGTTTTGAAGACAATAAAATCAGGAGCTTTTTTACTCATCTCGTTTGATTGCAGTTGATTTTTGGGAGGAAATAAATTAAAACTATCAAGAAAAAAAGACTCTACTGGGGCCTTCTGTTATTTTGAAATAAGATTCCGTGGTTCTGTTAGCTGCGGCTACAGAGTCAACTGTGATTACCAAGATACCAGGCCCACTAGAGTGAAGCCTTTGCGGGGATGCTCGCTGCTGGCCAGCGGGAGCTGAGAAGCTAGTGGTGGTTAAGAAGAGGCCTGCATCTTTGAGGTAAAATCTTCTGGAAAGTGTTTCCTGAGAGTCAGTGCACAGAAGCTGTGTTCCAGGCATGGCCCAAGGTTGTACTTTGGGCTGTCAGCCAAACCTGGTAGTGCCAGTGTCACCCAGATGGTGCCGGTTTTGAAGGTGTGAAGGAGTCATGGAGGGAAGCTGAGTCCCGATACTTGTGTCAGGGCTGAAGAGAGTCCAGGAGAAGCTATTAGTGGAAGTGCGGTCCAGTTGCAATAGAAGACCCTAGCATTTAGAGATGCCAGCACCGTGGGATGATCACCAGCTCAGCAGCAGGTGTGGAGTGGAGCCAGCAGGCCGTGTGTTCCTCCATAGGTCTGCATCAGCTCCTGTCACCAGCTTTTGAGTTCTTGTCCTGACTTGCTTAGATGACCGGCAGTGATGTGGAAGGCCACACCTTGGAGCGGTCATGTCCTCATTTTTGTTCAGCAGAGTAGGCTAGTCAGATACAGGGGCACACGTCTGTAATCATGACACTCTTGGTTAAGGCAGAAGGATCCGGGGTTTGCCTCTAGTCTGAGTTACAAAGTGAGACTGTATCAAAAAAAAAAA
>NW_026068065.1:2999891-3051339 GCF_014885135.2 Alexandromys fortis | reverse complement strand
CAGGCAAGTACTTAGTAAGCATTCTTTTTGTGTACCTGACTTGCTTTGACATCTGGTGGCCTCCAGGGTGTGACTGAGCCTCTCAGGGTTAGCTAATTCTCTAGGAAACTAAACAATTTCTGGAAGCATGCCTTTCCACGTAAACCAACTGATCCAAAGCCTGTGTCCCCAGGTACTGCCTTTACCCAACTCTCTCACATCAAGCCAATACCCTCCTGCCCAATACTGGACCCCTTCAAGGCTGGCTGCTGGCTGCGCGGGCATCTCCATGGTAGAGCCTTTGATGTGGCTCCTAAACTGCTTGTCCTGCCTGCCCACTGCTTTCAGTAAAGACATTGCCTGTGCTTTTGACCCTAGGCTCCTCCTCCTCCTGACCCCTCCTATGTCTTTCCACAGGGGCCTGCATGGTGGCCATGCCTTCTGCTGCTAGGGATCTGGGAGTTAAGGTTTCCTCCTTCAAAATGGACGTGGCCAGGTCCGTGTGCCTCATCACATTTGTTGAAAACAATCCAGGGTAATTTCACACTGGCCGCCTGTGCAAGGGCCAGAGTCGTCTTTGCTCCTAACACTTGGGATCTGTGTGTCCACGCCCTTTGTGGTTGAGAGAACCTCACCGGGACAGGAGACCTGGTACTGGCTCCAAGAGCAGTTATCACCGTGGGCCAGGGGCATAAACACGGGCACCTGTCAGAGCTTGCTGTGACACTGTCAGCCGGAACCTTTGTTATCTTCGTTGACTCTCTTAACGAGAGCTAAAGATAGCAGGATTCGATTTTTTTTTTAAATTTTTTTTTTTTTTTTTTTTACCTAGAGCCAATCTCATTTGGTGGCCAATTTAGAAGACTATAATGTAATCTTGGGCTCTTGTGGAAATGAATACGATAGGCTTACTGCCACCCCCACAGCCATCTTTACCAAAACCTCTCTGAGGGGCTCAGAGGAGGTTTGCACAGCGCTCAGAAAGACCAGCCTTTCTCTACAGATGGTGCCCAGCACCGTGGCTGTGACTTCTTGTTGGCTTCCACCTTATCTTTTAGGTCGTTTTCAGTTTTGGTGCCAGTACCATGCTGCTATTTTTACTACATCTCTGCAGTACAGTTTGAGGTCAGGGATGGTGATTCCTCCACCAGTTCTTTTATTATTCAGGATTGTTTTTAGCGATTCTGGTTTTTATTTTTATTTTTTGTTTGTGTGTGTGTGTTGCCATATTGTACTGATCGATTTTGTGTGTGAACTTGACAAAAGTTAGAGTCATCAGAGAGGAAGGAGCTTCAGTGGAGGAAATGCCTCCGAGTGATCCAGCTATAAGGCTTTTTCTCAGTTAGTGATCAAAGGCAGGGGTTCCTTCCCTGGGCTGGTGGTCCAGGGTTCTTTAATAAAGCGGGCTGAGCAAGCCGTGGAAAGCAAGTCAGAAAGCAGCATCCCTCCATAGTCTCTGCATCAGCTCAGGGCTCTGGGATTCTCCTTCCCTGTTTGGGTTCCTGCCCTGACTTCCTTCAGTGAGGAACAGCAGTGTTGAAGTGTAAGCCTGGTGGAAAATTTAGGGTCATCTAGAGTATAGCCTCTGTGAATGAAGTTACATTGATTTCTTCCTTTCTGATTTTTATCCTCTTGGACTCCTTCGGTTGTCCTATTGCTCTGGTTAGGACTTCAAGTACTTGAGTAGGTATGGAGAGAGTGGACAGCCTTTCTTGTTGGTGTGTGCTTTCTCGACATTGCGGCCCCCGTACTGGCTCACACACATACATCTAGTACCGTCCATTTCGTGATGATCTGGAGCAAAGACAGGAGCACTGCTGGAGAGAACATCTGTTGTGACGCAAGGCTTCTTTTCTTTGAATTTATCAAAAAAGAAATAAAAAGTCTCTAAATCCATTTCTGAAGACAAAGAACACCTTGAGCAATCGATCACACAGGCCGCCTCCAGGGTGGCTTCCAGAAACACATTTCCCAAGAGGTCTCTCTCCTCCCCATTTATCCAGATCTCACCCTTGTACCCACCCTACCTCCTGGACTCCCTTCAACCAAACTTCCAACTCCCAGGAGATCTAAAATGTTCAGGGATGAGAAAAACAGCTCCTTTTTTTTCTGCCTTAGAGACCCAAAGATTCCTAGTTTCACTCATAATAGGGTTTCTGTAAGAAAAGAATAATTAATTAAGAAAGAAAAACCAAGCTGATTCTCGAAGGGAAGCTACATTGGGTAATTTTCATTTTTCCTATGGTCTGGCTTGTGTAACCCAGATCAGAGAACACTGGAGTGACCTAGTTCACACTGAACAGCCTAATGACACACAGGAAGGCAGGCCAGGCTGTTTTGTATTGATGTTGTACACACTAGTATCCTAAAAGTGATATCTAGCAAGAGACCCAAAGGTGCTAGGAGCTATTTTTATATGAGAAAGTGAAAATGGAATCAGATTTTTTTTCAAAACCCGAGGACATTTAGAAACTTACATCCGGCGAGTCTGGTATGAGTTTTGAGTTTGTCTTTCTGACCTGTCAAGGCGGTGGATGCCCAAGGCTGCTGGTCAAGGGACACACTCCCAAGGCCACTAGTTCATAGCCCAGCTTCTTAGCCTGTGAGCTGTGACTCAACACGGGGGTGTGTCACTGAATGCTGTTGGTTAGAAACATTCAGTGTCAGGAAAACGGTTCTGAATTTGCAGCTACCAAAAGGAATCCAAAATCTAGTGCTTAATGGCTCCAAAGTGTTCACGGACACTCGCTCCTCACGTGGCTTTCCCGCAGCCTTTCTTCTGAGTACACCACATACATATTTTGTATTGCACATGCTGTCATGTGACGCCAATGCCATCATGGCTCAGCTTTGAGACTGCTGTAGGTTATGAACTGTGGCATCTTGGCTGGGTTTTTTTTTCTTTTTCTATTGCTGTGATAAAATGATAGAACAAGGCAACTTAAAAGAAAAGCATTGCATCTGGGCTCCCAGCTCAGGGGTCCAGTCCCTCATGGTGAGGAACTTACAGCCGTAAGAGCTTGAGGTGGTTGGTCACATGGCAAGCCAGCAATCAGTACTCAGGAAACGGCAATGCTGGTGCCCAGCTAGCTTTCTCCTTTAAAAAAAATATCAGTTTTGTTATATTATGTGTATGGACATCTTGTCTACATGTTATCTGTACCACGTGTGTGCCTGGTGCCCTTCACGGTCTCAAGATCTCATTGGATCTGAAACTGGAGTTACAGATGGTTGTGAGCCACCATGTGGGTGGTGGGGATTGAACCCAGGTCCTCTGGAAGAGTAGGTAGCACCTTGTATGCTGAGACATCCCTCCAGTCCATTTTTCTTTCTTCGGGTGCATACTCAGGCATGCTTGCGCACACTGTGGTATGTGTGTAGATGCCAGGGGATAGCTTGCAGAAGGTCTTCCCATCTACCATGTGGGTCCTGGGGTCAAACTCAGGTTATGGCATATCTTTTCCTCCTGAACTATTTCACTGCCCTAACTTTCCCCTTGTTATGCAGCCCAGGACCTGATCTCGGGAACGGTATTGCCCACTTTTAGGGTGGCTATTCCCATCAGGCTGTTCCTCACAGCCCTGGCCAGAGGCTGGCTAACTCCTCACAGGTGTGCTTCCAGGCATACGTGATATGCAGGTATGGAGCCCTTTCAGCAAACATGTAGCTAACAGAGCTTTTACTGCACACGCAAAGGCTTTCGCTCTCATGGAAACATAATGGTTTAATTGTGGGAAGCAAGCACTGCCAACATTCCCCTACCATCGTCCCTCAGTGCGGAAGTGTCAAATTAGCCTATCTTTGGATTGGATTGTGTTAGAATGCTTGGTTTTAAAAAACTGGTCTTTGAATTGTTGACTTGAATTGCATAAAAAAACAGATTAGTTTTAGCCTGGGACTGAGACCGAATTTCAGTAATTTCTGAAATGGCTCTTGACATACTTCTGCCAGTTTATACTATGCGTTCCCAGCATGGAAGATTATACAGATTAAACGATGCCAACTATGAAAAGTATTTAAGATGCTCTGTTCCCTGCAGGATCAAACATTCAGCTGAAATTTAATTCTCATGCAATACTAAACAAACCTCTATCTCATTAACACACAACTCATCTTTCCTCTTTCCTAGGTGGTAAAATTACATGCATCTCAAATAATTACTTTAAAATCATTTATTTAAGGTTTGCTCTCAGCAGATGCTTGATGTGTGTACCGGGGGTCATGTGAAGGTTTCTCAGTGAGAAGAGGCACCGGTAGGGTAAGGGTTCAGTTCTCCCGGTGCAGAATTTTTCAGTCTTAGACTCTATCTATCTTTATTCCTAAGAAACAATATATCCGAGGGGGAACTTTCCCCTCTGTTTGAACCAGCTGTATAAACCCATCCGCATTTCCTCGGCACTTACATTCGGAAAACGGCCCCACTGCTCCCAAGAACACTTGCAAGGGAACTGTTTCCAGAAGGCTTTAGCGGGACCATCAGCAGTGGGACAATGTTGCAGCCCTGACTACAGGTTTTACCTCTGCACATAAAACGGGTTCTTCAGATGATGTCCGTGACGATGAACAAACAACCACGCGGCCCCTCCCCCAGGATACACAGATGGATGCGTCTCTTTGCTTTGTCCTGTCACTTTGCTTTGTACCCAAAGCCAGTAGGAAGTGAACGCGGGATGGAGGGGTGTGGTTTGGGGAGGTTGGGGAGAGGATACTGCCTTTTAAAAAATTTCCAGTGTGCTTGCTCTGGCCTTTCTCCAGCTCAAATACACTGGAAAAGAATGAGATGAACTATCATGTCCATGAAAACTCAGCTGTCCTTCTTGGTCATTTGTTCGTTCAGAGAGAGTAAGGGGACAAGCAGACACTAGAGGAGAGATCTTCTCTCCTCTGCCTCAGAGTTAATGATCATTTGAGAAGATCAGTGTCCAGAGTCCTCAACATAGGGAACTAATGGGGGGCCTTTTAAATTCCTATATACACTGTGTATAAGCTTAGCAATAAGGAGCTTCATGCTGTGGTTAGACACAAGTCCATGGGAAGGGAGCAAGCATAGCCTTCAGCAGGAATGGATTCCAGTTCAAATGGCGAAAGTATGGTGGGTTCCACCTACCTCCTCTCTCCCTCACACTACCTCTTGGTGACCCACTAGTACAGACCCCACCCTCTGGCAGACCTGGGTGGTCACCAGCACTCGTCTGAGACCCCACTGCATCCCCATCCCCACAGGGGCTGCCAGTGGCTCCCCAGCAGCAGGTACTCACCTCTGGGAACTGAGGCGGAGGAGGCTTTGTTGGTGATGCAGCTGTCAGTTCCCATTAGTGCATGGGTGGGTTTCACGGGGCACAGGAGGTATGTCATTTATAGACAGAAATTGCATAATTAATCTTGATAGAATTTTGACGCTTTCTTGGCATGCAATTTTTTCATCAAGTCAAAAAGCCTTTAGGAAGCAGGTCACGTGGAATAGGAAACTCTAAAGTTCAAGACTAGGGACTTCTCCTAACTTAAGGCAGCTCTTGGAGGCTTACAGAGACACAGGCTCACCTTTGGCTTCTGGTTTTATACTCTGGGTGTGAACGGAATAAAGGATAGTGATGGGGTATGTAGTTCCTTGGAGCTGTTTGAGAAGATGCAATGACTTCGGTGCTTCCCTATTTATTGTCTCTAAAGAGATTATTGTAGAAATTCTACAGCTCAGGTATTAAAGGTCAAGCGTATCTACAGCGATCAAGGCTTTCTCTTTCTGACTTGGGTACAAAGACGGATTCAAATCATGTCCGGCTTCTTCCACTCAACACCAAGGGTGGGAAACTCATCCACACCGCTCCTCTGTAGCTGTCACTTCTCATTTACACTGCTGTGTAGTATTCCATTGTGTGGCTGGCTCTCAACTTACCCATTTCCCTACCGATAGGCATGCTGCCTACTTCTTGTCCTCACTGTTCCTGGGGATGCTGTCATGAGCATTTTCATACGCCTGCCTTCCTGAAACACTTAATCGATGAACAATGCCCAAGTTTCCCCTTGAAATGTTTTGGCACTAGCGATATGAGAATGACTGAGGCATAGGGTTATTGGTAGTCTCAGCTTCAGTAGACCATGCAAAGCCATCCTCCAAAGGAACAGTAATCTCCTGGTGGGGTGATGGGGCATGATGGTTTTCACTCAAGTCTTAGTGTTGTAAGATGCCCACCTCCAGGTGGCCCCCGGTGGCATGTCTCAAGGTACACGTGAACATTCCTGTCAGTAGGATACCATGGCTCTGCCTGGGTCTGATCGTATTCTTTGGGAAATGTCTCCAAAGAGGTATGGTTCTTTGGAATGTTTGTTCACAAGAAGCGGCCAGGAAAAAAAAAGTGTGTGTAGGGGAATTCAATTGGATTAAAACCATTTGTTCTCTAGAACTTGACTAGTAACATGTTTATGTTCTGCACAGATCGGTGAGAAAGCAACTCAGTTTTGAATGGCAGCCACACAAGGCATGAAAAGCGCAGATTTCTGACGATGTGTAATTTTATAAGAGTGTGTGGACTTCTCACAAACACATACAAACATGTTGCCAGAACCAAGGGTTTGAAGCTAAGAAGCAGCTCTAGGCATGACTGATCCTATAACAGCTGCACCCTAAGTGACATACCCACCTCCAACTCTCTCCTGGAAGATCCAGGAATCCTGGTACATTCCTAAATGGCAAGGCAAAGAGGTCATTGCCTGGTCTGCCTTGGTGCATGCACACGCATGTGTGCGCGCACACACACACACACACACACACACACACACGCACATTTCCACAGAGGTAGGCAGTCATAGCTGCCTGCTAGTATCAGACAAAAAGACCAACACCACTTCTGGTTCTCACAGAAATTGTGCATTTTTGCGACAGAAGCATTTTGGAGAAGAAAGACTGAGAATATTTATGCCTGCTCAGCCCTCCCTGCTTTCGGCTTCCACGTGAGCTTTTAGCACGTGACTGCATATGCCGGCCTTGCAGCTGGCATTTTAGCTTCAGATTGGACATGGGCCAAAGTGGATATGAAACACACAGGCAGCATGCCAAGTGCAAACGAGGAGGAGGAGGAAGCCAAGGGAGAAGACTCATCAGATGGAGAGAGAGGATAGCCAGCCTCCCTGTAGCCTCCAGGCTGCCGAGGCCTTGAAGGGATCTGGTGCTGGCCAGGGGAAAGTGCTGAAATCAGATTGTTAAACTATTCTGGTGTGTGTGAAGATCATGCTACCACCGCTGATAAATTAATTAGGCTCCCACATTCTCAAAAGGGTTCACAAAATTTCCCAAAAGAAGTTGTCAAACTAGATAATTGCTTTAAATATTTAGAGAGCTGCACGTAGGCTGCAGTAGCTGACAGCGAGAGCAGCTGCCAAGGCTTGTGCAAAGCCCGGGGAGGCTGCTCTCTTCTGGGGTCAGAAAACAAGCTCTGGGGCAGACCCCTGCCTCCGCCACTAGCTCAGGTGACCCTGGGGAAGCCACTGAGCTACTTCTATCCCAGGTTAATATCATTGCTGCAGGCACCAAATGGCAACGCTCGGGTCTAACATAGACACACTAGTACAAGCTAGTGTGTTCAGTGTGAGAGCAAGGATGCTGCAGGCATGAAGGATGGCTTATCATGGTCCTTCATCCTGTTAATAAAACAGGGCCCAGAGACATTGGACTGTTTTGGCCATCTTGTGGAGATACCTAGACTATCTAGTGGTTTCTTGGATGATTATCCTTGTGGCTTTCTGACAAGAGACCACTAGGTGTAGGCCTACATTTTTCCTAAGCCCAGTGAGACTGGCAACCTTTTACTACTCACTATAAAGAGACCCCTAAGGGCCTCCTTCTACATCAGGGACCATATTTCCCATCTCTGAACTTTTATCTACTTCATTTCTTTTTTTTTCTTTTTTCTTTTCCTTTTTGTTGTTTGTTTGTTTGTTTTTCAATACAGGTTTTTCCCTGAGCAGTGCTGGCTCTGGCTGTCCTGGAACTCACACAGTAGGCCAGGCTGGCCTCGAACTCACGGAGATCCATCTGCCTCTGCCTCCCCGGTGCTGGAGATTAAGGTATGTGCCACCACCACCTGGATTTAATTTCTACAATTTTATATTTCCTCTTGCAGTGTGATGTGGCATATTGCTTATCCACTTACAGAAAATATTTATTAAATGCCAACAATGCCATCCAAACACTGAGAGCTGCAGCTTTTTATCCTTGAAAAGGAAATGAATAAAACCTCAGGTGACAGACAAAACAGAACAACAAGAACAGGTAGTGAGACGGATCCAACTATGGAGAACCTAGCAAGTGGTAAGGGAGGAAGCAGCAGGAGGAAGGGAGAGGAAAAGGGACATTATTCGGGACAAGCAGCCAGTCACCTTCCAAATGAGGTGACATTAGTACTTGGATTCTGCCATCAAGAGACATGGTATTTGTAGGTGGGGGTGGGAGGGCCCCTAAGCAAGAAGGACCCATGTGGAACCCTGCTGTGCCAGCAAGTTCTTTTCTAGGAAGTGTCAAGGGGATGGCCTGGGCAGAAGCAGAGTGAGCAGGAAGTGACATATGGTAAGGTCAAAGGACAAGCAGAGCCAGCTTGTAGGTGTCGTATCTATGGAGGGAGATAGACTTACTGTAAGCAGACTGTATGGCTTTTCTGGGAAGCAGAAGGCTGTTATGTCCTTGTGTGTATCTTGATCCCTCCGTCAGCTATCTCAGGACGGGTTCACACCACACACCACGAAGAGCTGCTGAACATGATGGTACTCTCTGGTGGTTGGGAGCCTACAGGAAAGGTGAGTTGGTGAGAAAACCTGGAAAACGAAAATGGGTACAGCCCCAGTTCATAGTGCTCCTTGCACTGGGCCTTACGTTTGGAGGCTTCTCTTCCGTAGAGATAAGAATCTTATCTACTGCAGGACGTGGTTTCCTTGAGCAACAGTGAATCATTTTCCACACTGTAGAGCAACCAGGAAATGTGACTGATGAATCTCATTCAAATACAGTTTATATTTGTAAATGTTCATTGCCTGACGTGGGCCCGGGTTACCTTGGCAACCACCCCTGCCTTTAATTATCAGCATCCTTCCCTTGGGTTAGACGTGGTGCCATGCACTTGTGGTCCCAGCTATTTGGGAGGCTGAGGCAGGAGGATCAATTGAGCTTATATGTTCCCTGTTGGCCTGAATAGCCTAGTGAGATTTTTGTCTCAAATAAAATAAAACAAAAATGTTTCACTTAGGCCTGGTTCTTTTAGATTAGGAGTGAGAGGAAGCCACTATGTTTAACGAATTTTACCATAAAGAGGGAAGCTTATCCCCTTAGAAGGGAAGTTAGCTGGGCTTTACAAATACTCTGTCCTGGCACCTATGGGCATCATATGAGCACATTATTGATTCTTTCTTTATTCGTTTTGTACCTGAGAGATGAGTATACCTTTGCTGGGAGGACAGCTACCCATGACTAGCAGGCTGTGGAGGAGGCGTTTCTTAGACTCCACTTACTCACAGAGAGCCTTCCGTTGTCACTTTGACCTGAGGGCAGTGTGTGGCTTCGCTTTTACTGTTCTGGCACGGGTCCGAGGACCTACGAAAGTGTCTACTGTGCTGTGGGTCCGGGGTGACTGCAGAGCAGATTCAGTTTTTCACTCTCTAGCCCCCTGGCATCTAAGTCGAGCTTTATCCAGAGGCATGTACCCATTCCATCCCACGTGACTGCGTGAACGAAGCCTGGAGATTGAAACCGCATGGGATACACATTGGGACTTTAAAATACCAAGTGTCAGGGCCAGTGGTGTACCACAGCAACATTAAAAACCAAGCAAAAGCCCCCTCCCCAATAAAAGCCATTGAAACTGTCTTTCTTTTTGGCCCCTAGTTTGATTTGTTAGGGGATAGTCCCTTTTCTTCCCTTACCCAAACCTTACTCCAAGAATGTTGGATTCCTAAAATCCCCTGATGCAAGAGGAAAAAAACCTGATCCCTCCCCCAAATAAGATGCTTTGTTGTTGTTGGAGGGAGGACAATGTCTTCTCCTTCGCCTTCAAGGGACATTGCACCCATCACCAGCCAGGAAATATTTGCTTCAGAAGAGCACAATCAACCCGGCATTCTGACCAGACTCCGGGGCGTGAGCCTAAACCATCCCAGTGTCATCGTAACCCAGAGCTCAGAACACCCCAACCTCCTCCAGGGTCCATGGCATTTGCCTGTGAGGCGGGGAAATGAATTTGTTATTGAGTTCCGCTACATCAGGATCGGTATCTTAATAGCTATTTTCCTTAGACAATGCAGTAAAAGTCTTCGTTCAAGCCGTAGACAAATGTAGGTCAGAAATTACTTATAAATTTCAAACTAAACAAGTCAGCAAAGCTGGGCCTATTTCTACTTGCACAGAAGAGAAATGGAACATACCTACTGCCGGGATTGTTTTGAAAATCAAATGAGATCATTTTTCTAGAATACCAGCTTTTAAACTGGACACGTTCTAAAATCCCCTGAGTTACAAGTGACATCAGAGTCTGCATTTGATTGAGCTGGTCTGGGGCTCAAGCTGGTATCGGAGAGTTTAAATGGTCTCTAGGTGCCTGGAAGATGCAGCCACAGGGAAAGTCAGTCACCTCCAGTGTGGGGACCACATGGAGGGCTTGGCAGAGAGGTGGACATTTAAGGTCTCCAATAATTTGGAGAATTAGCCTCTGCTCTGTCTATTTAGAAAGGCATTTTCTCAGCTGTTTCGGATGACTTATGGGGGCAGTCTTTGTTCACCATTCGTCAGCAACGTTCCATGGCCCCTGTTGTCAGAACTATTAAATGCCCTGAAGTGCAGTAATGAGATTTGACCTCTGTGACTGGACAAACTACAGGTCTAGAGCCCAGAGTGTGTGAACAGGATTTAGCCATCTTTGAATTCTCAACCTATAGTTATTGCCTGGCACTGAGCTATTCCGTTCTATTAAACAATAAAAAATGTTTTAAGTCCTTAGTCCAGTTTAATTTGATTCGAAATGAATTCTCTCTCTTTTCCTGGTCCCCGAGTGCCTCAGATTGGAGCAATTATGCCTGAAGTGTGTCTGTCCTTCTGGGCCACTCAGGCAATCACACTCCGAATACTGACAGACTAACTAGAGAATTTCAGCCAGGCGGGATTGATTCTTAGACTGATTATAAGTGGGTGGAATGGAGCAATTCCCTGCTTCAATTTAATGTATTTTCCCCCCTCATACTTTTCAGACCTTGAGCAGTCAAAGCTGTCTTTGGTGACTGGGCTCCTTTTCAGTGTAGCAAGGGAGTGGCTACTATTTTGATCCTTCAGCTTTTGTGGGAGTTGGTGGAAATCAAACTGGCTCCAGCAGGATTAACCTTTGCATGGTGAGGGATAGGAGCACCTCTGTTCACATGTACAAACACGCAAGGTGGAAGTCCCCATTTCTACCACCATCCCCGAGAAACCATGTCATGAGAATTTGAACTAGATGTTACTGGAGAATGTTATGCCCAAATCTGCGAAGTCCCCCCAAAAACCAACAAGGAGATTGAGTCCTGTATGTAAAAGCAAAGAGCCTTTATTTTATGTAAGTTTGCAAACTCGGTCTCTCCGCATACCCAACGTATTGGAATAAACGAAGAGCCCAGGGGTTCAGTTAGAGTTGGGTTTTTAGAGTAGTAAAGGTGGAGGTGAGGGGTTTCTGAGGTTCAGGACCCCTGATTGGCTGACATTTGTCTAGGGGTGACCCGTTGAGTGTGTTTTAGCAGGTGATCCTATCTATAGCTGTTAGAATGTTAGGCAATTCCTTTGTATGGTCTGTTTTTTTTGTGGTGCTCGGGTAATCTCAGTTTATGGACCTTCCTGCAACCAGGTGTTGCTTCAGGGTAAAGTACTGAGACTCAGGCCTGATCTGTTCCTATTTAGCTTACCATGGCTGGCTCCTACAGAGAACCGCAAAATTCTTAACAAGATAACTCTTCTGTTCGCAATCCAAAGCAAATCTAACATTCTGCATATAAATAGGTGAGTCGCTCATCACAAGCTTGAGCGATGTGAGCCAGCTGAACAAAAGGGCCCCATGACAAGGTGTTTGCCTTTTTTATGCAAATGTCAAATAAATATTCATGGAACTTTATTTTAGGGAGAGAAATTTTAAATGGCAAAACTATTTAAGTTTGATTTCACATGGGCACAAATATCTTAAATCCTCCTGGGAACAAGAAAAGGGTATAATTATACGGTTTGGAAGGTGCAGGTGTAGGTGTGTGCGCTCGTACCTACACACACACCCATTTCCACAGAGACTCAGATACAGAATCACAATCAATTCTCCCTGAGCAAGGGGCCTGGTGGCTTGGAAAGACTGCCGGACACTCACACAGAAATCTTCTAGGTTTCCCGGGATTACCCAGGGCCAATCACGCCCACATGGTGGTTGGGCTGAGGTTACACAGCAAAGCTAGGAACTGGTCTTGTTTTCTTCCAGCTATCAGTAGCACACATAGCTTTCTCCCTATCCATTTTTAGTATGAAAAATATCAAATAGTCCAAGTCAGGAAAAGACTCCAAGGGACCCCTGTGTGCCATTATCCAGCTGCAGCAACTACCGCCTTATGGCGTAGTTGGGTTCATCCATAATAAACCAACTCCATTCCCAGATTTGTTCAAAGTAAGTCCCATATATAATATCATTTCATCAATGTTTACTTTTGCAGGGAGGGACACTCAGGGTCTCCTGTATCTCAGGCTGGTTTCAAACTCACTACGAAGCTGGGGATGACATTGAATTTCTGTCTTTCCTGCTTCCACCTCCTAAATGCTAGAAGTACAAGCATGTACCACCAGGTTTTGTTTTGTTTTGCTTTTAATGATGGAGATTGGATCCAGGGTTTTGTGAATGCAAGTATTCTACCAGCTGACATACATCCCCAGACCCAAGTGTTTAGTTTTCAAACCAGAACTAAAATAACCAATCCTGTATAAATCAAAATTATCAATCAATCCCTGTGTTGGATACACTGTTGGACCCACCCAGTTCTATAACTAGGAGAACCTGAATACATTGTTTGGTGTAACTGAATTCTTTAGCCTAAATTGTGTGTGAACCACATACAACTGCTGTTCATAAATTCTTCTGAACATAAAGTAGCAAAACTAGGAACCAGTTTTGCATTAGAAAATGCTAGATGCTGACCCAAACCTGAGTTCCCCTTCCAAGAGTTGTGTCTCTGTCTGTAGCTTTGTGAGTGTTCCAGGGCTCTGTTTTCTCACAAAACGTGTCCAGACATTGATGTCGTGTCTGCTTATGTTTGTCCATGAGTTGTTGTTTGCAGAATGTGAAAATTGTTATCTAAATGCTTTGGGGTAAGTCAGTGGGAGGACCAGTAGGGTATGGATGAAGGCTTCGTACATCATGCTGGCCATTTACTATCTTGGGTAACATTTCTCCATGGAAGATAGCATTTGATTTTCACATCTTACAAAGAAAGGCTTTTAAATATAGCTCATGTCTTGAATTGCACTTCCAAATGATGATTTGATTGTGCCTTTAAAAATCTTTTCATGTTGCTCCAATCATTTTAGAGCTATTTAGTCATTTCTGGTGATCTAATTAAAATATAATTGATATAGGAAAAAAGAATTAATTCTCATTAACTTGGGCAAACTAAGGAAGCTGGTGTGAATTTTAAATATGTTTGAGGAAATACTTTAAATATTTTAAAACCATTTTCAGCTACACATCCTGAAACCAATACTGAAGAATTTGCACATCAAGAAGGATGAAGCGAAGCACATTCTGTGTAGCTCCTGCTCGCAGTGGAGCAGTTGGGAGAACTTTATTTCCATGGTTGAGAGTCAGATGAAATACTTGTCTGAGTCTGATTTGTGCTATGGCTTGTCATGGACCTTTGCTTGCTATGTATGCAAAGGTGAGAATTATAGATCCTCCAGAATTTAAAATTCTAAGTAAGTAGAATGGAAATTAGTGAAAACTTAACTTGAAAAAAAATGCCTAGAGTTCGAGGCCAGCCTGGTCTACAAGAGCTAGTTCCAGGACAGGCTCCAAAAGCACAGAGAAACCCTGTCTCGAAAAACCAAAAAAAAAAAAAAAATGCCTATTTCCACAGCAGAGTACCTGGTGTAGGACTCATATTGTCTAGACGCCTGAGGCTCGTGCACTTTTAAGCATAGAAGGAATGTTTCCTTTAATGTCTATGAAATTATTTCCAAAATAGCCCAAATACTCCGCTGTGGGTTTGCGTATGTGTGTTGTTGTTGTTTTGTGACAAGATTTCTCTGTGTACTCCTGACTGCCCTGGAACTTGCTCTGTATTCCAGGCTGGCCGTGAACTCACAGAGATCTGTCTGTCTCTGCCGAATGGAATGCTGGGATTAAAGATGTGTGCTGGGATTAAAGATGTGTGCCACCTGGCACTCCATTGTATTTTAAGCAAGAGATTTAAAACAAACTTTTGAACAAAAAGTATCAGTTATTTCACTTGTTCAGAGGACTTTCAAGGAGTTTGGAGTTCTTTTTATCAACTCAAAATCAAGTCCCTGAGTGTGTGTGTGTGTGTGTGTGTATGTGTGTGTTCACATGTGTTCCTATGTATGTGTTCCTGTGCATGCCTCACTTCTCAGACTTCCACAGTTAATGTGGTCCCTGTGTCCACCTGAAATTAGCCAATGCATTCCACAGGCTCCCGACTTTAACTTGATAAATCTACAGACTTGTGTCTCTTGGGAAATCAGATAATCTCATTATTATAAAAACATCTGCCATAAAGTCGATGTGGCTGTGGGTGGGGCTTAGCGGGCTCTGTTGAGAATGGGGTCCGAGGCTAGCAGAGGTCTTCCGTACTTCTCATTGGAGGGTTGGGCGGCCATCCCTGCTCGCTCCTTTGGCCACTCCCACGGATCCTGCCTGGGGTAGCGCTAAAGCAGCAGAGTTCTGAGCTAACTGTGGTCTTCTAGTCTTCTGTCTGGCTACTCCTCTTCAGACTGTGAGAAAGGGTGCCGATTAGGACTCTACATTTATCACACAAATTAGAGGACTTGTATTAGGATTTGAAAGTGATGGCTAGTCATTCTGAACCCTATAACAAAACTAATTCATTGCTAGTCAGATCAAGTATTTTAAACATCTTATCATAGAAAAGCCTATTGGTATCATAGTTACAAGATGAATGGTGAATTTATTTTAAATTTTTATCTTTGTCAGGAATATCAGTGGAGCGACTAAAAGGTGAGCCCTCTCTGATTTGAACACCGTTTTGGGCCCCATATATGTATAACTTATGTCTTTATTATCTATAATCTGATGACTTTATTACCTCTGTATTTTCAATAGTATTGCTTAAATGTACCCAGAGAGAAATCCCAGCTCCATAATCACATAGGTTGGATAACGTCTGCCATCTCTCTAAATTATTCATATCCTAATCTCTGGGACCTGTGACACCAAACTATAGGTGAGTAGAAGGAGGGTGAAGATGAGATGTGGCGGGAACCCTATAGGAGGGAGGTGTCCTGGATGACCTGCAAAGGTCCAGGTAATCACAAGGAACCTTGTGAGAGGGAGGAGGAGGAGCAGCATCAGGCTCGAAGGCAGGGAAGAGCAAGAAGATGCTGTGGAGTGCCAGGACCATGGGACATGGGCCTTCCTCAATCAGCAGGAAATCTATTGGGATTCTGCCTCTTAACCCTCAGAGGAAAGCAGCTCACAGACCTTAGCTCAGTGGAACTGATCCCCGACTTTGGATCTCAATACCTATAAGATAGTACATTTGTGTGTGTGCGTGAGTTTCATGTTTTGTTTATTTTGTGTGTATGTGTGCACACATGCCACTGTACCCAATCAGAAGTCAGAGGACAACTTGTGTTAGAAGGTTATTTCTTCCCAACATGTAGGGTTGAACTCAGCTTGTCTGGTTTGTAGCTGCTTTTTAATTTCTTTGCTACTTGGCAGTCTGCCACCAACCTCCCCCAAAACACGCAGAGACTTATTCTTACTTACAAATCCCTGGCCTTGATTTGTCTTCTTTCTAGCCAGCTTTAGTTATACTGTCTACCTTTTGTTTCTGGGCTTTTTCCTTTCTCTATTTCTGTATATCTTTTCTTTCCATCTTTCATTCCATGTCTGGCTGTGTGGCTGTTTGGCTGGCCCCTGAAGTCCTCCTCTCCTCCGTCTCTCTCCTCCCCTCTTTTCTTTTTCTTCTATTTATTCTCTCTGTCTGGCAGCCCCGCCGATCCCTCTTCTGCCTAGCTATTGGCCATTCAGCTCTTTATTAGACCAATCAGGTGTTTTAGGCAGGGAAAGTAATACAGTTTCACAGATCTAAACGATTGCAACATAAAAGAATGCAACACATCTTTGCATCATTAAACAAATATTTCATAGATTAAAAGAATGTAACACATCATTGGCTAGTATTCCAACACTGGTTGGTGATAGTTGCTTTTATCTGTGGAGCCATCTCCTCAGCCTGAATTTCCTATTGTTTTTAATGTCATTGAAATCGAGGTAATTTATCAGAGTGGCAAGGAAGGCCCTTGCGACCTCCTGCTTCATGTACATTAGAATGAATTAAACACAAAAGTAAGATAGTCGTTTTTTCCTACCTTTATCCTGTTTGTTCTTAAGCACAACAGTAGACACAAACTTTCTTTTCTTTGTCTTTTTCAATTTCCAAATGAGTTCTTAGTTTAGAATGAATCAACCTCAAAGAAGAAATTGTTCTTCCTAAGCTTTAAAAAGCTCTGTAGGTAAAAGCTGGCCTCTCACCCCGTGAGCTCCCAGAGACAGGGCTTCCACTGTTTACTGCTGGACTCTTTGTCCCTCCTCTCCAGCCAGCCTGTATCGGCGTGAGTCATCCTTGTCCTGAAATATGCAGCGGAGTGGTTGCCTCATGGAGAGATGATTGCCAGGTCCCACGCCATTGCCCCTCTGCAGCACGGTGATTAAGGGCTGATTAAGAGGCGGCCTTGCTCTGTGCACTGAGAGCCCTGGCAGGAAATTGAACTAGAAATCTGGAACAAAAAGGCCAGGGCTGCATTTGTAACTCTTGGAAGTAGGTCACGGTTCTTCATTGTCTTAGTACTGAGGCAAGATTTCCCTCCCTCCATTTGTGCTTTCCTCTCTATACGTTTTTGCCTCTGTTAACAATGTGCTGTGTCACATGTGATTTTGAATATAGAGAAAATTAGGAAAAACAAAGCATGGATTTGTCTGCAAGGGACAGGGTTTGTTGTCTTTTTCTTGCAGTTTTTTCTTCCTTTTACAGTTGTTCGGTTTTAAACGCACTTTCTGTTCATGTTTAGATAGATCCGCATCTGTCTTTTCTTGCTCTGTATCTGTGTCTGTCTGTCTGTCTGTCTCTCTCTGGATGTCAGGATAAAACGCGAGGCTCTGTGCACATTGGCAGACACTCTACCCCTCAGCTCCACTCCAAGCCTGGGTTTGTGGCTTTCATTTTAAACTTCACAAATGTGCAATGACCCTGAAGCAGAGACAACGTGAGATTTCAAAACATCTGCACATACGGATCTGGGTTTGTGCCAGGATTCTTTGTAACCCACGGAAGCCGTTTATCTACCTTGCACATGAAGTTTCTACACTGGAGGAAAGTCAAAAAGTCTGGATCATGAACAGGAAGATGAGGGCAGTTTGGAGGGCCACAGGCAGAAGCCAGGATGGCTCTAGGTACGAAAGCCGCATGGGCCCAGGCCTTTTCTCTTGACCCTATTCGCTGGAGTGTATGTGTGCGGTTTCCACAAGGTAATCACTGTATTCAAGATTGGAGTCTTGAGGGAAAATGTGTAGTTGGACCAGCCTGGGTTTGTGACCAATTTCTGGGAAAGAAGGACAGGATACTATAAAGCAAACATCTATGAAAAGACAGAGAGGATACTAATTAATGCTGCACAAAAATTTACCGGGGTAACCATTGGTACCCAATCGTTCACTGTCGCTCAGTTGCCATAAGAGCAGAATGAGATAAGATGGCTTCCATTGTCATGGGCACACTATGGTCACAATTATTTCTATTGGTTTTTCGAGACAGGGTTTCTCTGTAGCTTTGGAACCTGTTCTGGAACTAGCTCTTGTAGACCAGGCTGGCCTCAAGCTCACAGAGATCCTCTTGCCTCTGCCTCCCGAGTGTTGGGATTAAAGGCATGCACCACCATCTCCCGGCTTCCAAATAACATTTTAAATCACTACCATTTGCATAGAGGCATATTCCTTTGCTTTGTTTTAGGCAAAGCTGACTGAATTCCAAATTACATTACCATTTTAAAAAATCAATGTATTGCCTTTTAGTCTATTCTAATAGGAAAAACAGTTTTTCTGTAGCCACAGTGGCTGTTTTGAAGATATAAAGAGAATGGTTGTGGTGGGTCCTTCATGTAGAGTTTCCTGGGCATGTTGTTAGGTCTCTGGTATGCGTCTATTCCAGTAGTAGCCCTTGTTTCTCGGGTTTTCATTGGGCTTCCTTACCCTCCTTGCCTCTGCAATCCAGACCTTTCATGAGAGAGATGTAATTCCTTCTGGAGAGCTGCATACGAGCACGGTAGGATTTGGCTGGGTGTGGTATCTTTAATTCTCATTCAACATGTATGTCTTGGGTACTTTTTATACCCAAGGCTTATTAAAACCTTTTGGATGTAGCAGTAACAAACAGATAAAGTCCCTTAAAATGATCAACCTGTCAAGGAGAAAAATGATTTTGAGAGACGATGATCATAAACAATGAAGAGTAGCAGGCTTGAAGATGCTCAGGGCACTTAGAGGAACACCTCGTGGAGACCTAACCTGATGTAGGGTAGAGGGGTGTGGCGTTGAACCCAAATATGAAGGAGGAATGTGGGAGCTGAGACCTCGATGAGGCTCCTATTGGAAAGAGCGGCGGAACTGAAGAACCAAATGATGAGATCGTGGATAACAACAGGGCACACGAAGCCATCCAGGTAGATGGGAGCTAGTTCATCCAAAATACATCTGTCGTCTGGCATGGTGAGACGGGGAGACTGATCTGAAGAGGTTGGCAGGGATCAGGTTATCAACGTCTGGCCATGCTAAGGTATTTGGCTTATCTTTGGGACCCCAAGGAGCTGCTGCTTATGTAGGCAGAGTTGCTGGCAAGAGTCGATTGCTCCCCGTTTACCTTGCTTCCATGTGGTAGGAGGCCTATAAGAAGAAAACTGCCAAGAGTGTGGAATTCACCACATCTCAGAACATCCCCGCCTCCATCAAAGCCAGAAAACGAAACAGACTCTGAGAACAATGAATCTCCTCCTGAGATGCTGAAGCCAAGGGCACCTGAGATACTCAGGAGGAAGCCAGTGCTGGATAACAGCATCTCTTGTGCCCCGTCATGGAGAGGATGGTGACCAATCGCCTGCTCAGTGGTGGAGGAAAAAGAAAACTCCCAGCCCATCTCAGTTCACACTTCTCATTTTGCTGATGTCTGAGCTGATGGGAGGACCTGCCTGCAGGCCTCACCTGAAGTCACACAGCCCTTCCGGGGAGGGTCAAGCATGACCCTCAGCGTCCCAGTCACCTGCTAACAGAAATCACATCTTCCTTATCTACAATGGCTTGGCTGTAAAATCTTCTTCTTAGAAAATGTTCAGATGGGCCTGAATGTTGAACGTCTTGGTCCTGGTGAACGCCCTCACTGCGAAGCCAGTGATCAAAGAAAAGGACTGAGCACTAGAGGGATGTGTCTGGCAGCTACCACAAACCAGCTGGTAACTCTGGCTCCCCTTGTCCTCTGCGGAAGGGGTGGGGAGGAGCAGGGCAGAGATGGAGGGCTGTGGCTGAGTGGCCCTTCTTCCTTCCTTGTGCTGGAATATGTCCCAGAGCCTTGCTGAAATGCTCTGTGTTTACCCAAACGTGGCTCTCAGAACTTCCTCAAATGTCAAGGATCAGGAGTCTAAACAGGAGAGAAAAGCAAGTTATTATGAAAGCAATCAGGAAGAGGCTCCTCCCATGAGGCTAAGGCAGTGTAAGTGTCTGCAGCCAGCAGCTGACAATGGCGGATTGAATTGTCTGATGAAATCTATTTTAATATTTTTGTCGACTTTCCTATCATTCTCTCAATCTGTAAAAATTTTATATGGAAAACCGTGTCACATCTTATTAATGTATTTAAATATATGGATTGTATTTGATATGCTTTACTATGTTCTTTGACTTTAAAGTGTGTTTATCATGGATTTGGTTATACCTAAATCTCTTAGGCACCGTGTGACTTTGCTCACTGTTTTTAAGCCCGGACAGTTCTCTCCACGTTGGGTATTTGGTGAATATATCCTCATGGACATTTTTTTCCTGATTTTCTTAGATGCGTAAGAGGGCTTTTGTTGTCTATTACTTACTCTTTCACCTACACTAAATTCAGTTAGGAGAGACAGAAAATTTGGCTTTGAGTTGAAAAGCTTCACTTAAAGGTCCTGAGGTAGCCAACTGCCGCATGGTCTTCTTGTTTAAGACATTATTCCAGGCAAGACCTGAGCCAAATTTTCAACCCCTGAACTTGATAAGTAAGGCTAAAGTTTGACAGACATTTCCCTTGGTTCACCACACCAAACAGCTATCCACAAGCTACGCTGTCTCCAGTAAGACTTCTCACTGTCTTTTTGTTGAAACCCCAAATCACTGAGACCCAGGAAAACTGTACAAGGTAACCCCTAAAGTCCTTTCTAGTCCTCGCTCTGCTGCTACAGGCCAGCAGATGTAGCTCTCTTCCGAAAAGGAAAGTGGCACCTACGTGGAAAGGACCAGGGTCCCAAAGGGTCACAGAGCTGAGTGCAACCTGCAGGCCCAAGCGGGGGTGGCAATCACGTGCACTCCGCATGCTATACAAAGTTCTGCTAGCTCGGTACCAGCCCGTCCAGTGACATCTGTCACGCAGGGATTTAATGCCTCAGTAACAAAAGATAACCTTATCAGCCGTCAGCTGTTTCGGCGATAAAGCGGCTGTGTATCCACAGCAGGGAAAATGAGATTTGTTGAGATGAACTAAAACAAATGATCCTTTCCCCGATGGTAATTCTGCCGTGGTTTTCATAATTGCCTTTGTGTGTGCCGTATTTACAAAACAGGCGTTTAACACCCTTCCAGTAAAAGGAAGAACGCCGTCTCATGCTGTTACTGTGTGTTCCTATTAATAACGACAAATTTAAAAATTAAGGGAGCAATTATTCTTTTAACACAGAGCATACGCCAATATTACAGTAATATCTAAGGGGCTGTGATCGTCGTTGGCTTTGGTTACACTATGACATAACTAAATACACAGTGGTGGGGTGAGAGAGGGTTGCCTATAACCTGCATGTTCACTCTGTAATATATAGATTGCCTCAACCTGCAGCAAGGGGGCACTGAACACACAGCTCCTGTCACTGCCGTGATTCCTTCTTGCCCTTTCCTTTCATCTACAAGTTGGCTTTCAAAAAATGCTCACATATATACACATTAGAGTACTACACTGCGGTCAAAAACAATGACTTCTCGAATTTTGCATGCAAATGGATGGAAATAGAAAACACTATCCTGAGCGAGGTAACCCAGACCCAAAAAGATGAACATGGGATGTATTCACTCATAATTGGTTTCTAGCCATAAATAAAGGTCACGGAGTGTATACCTGGTGAACCTAAAGAAGCTAAAGAAGAAGGTGAACCCAAGAAAAAACATATAGTTATCCTCTTGGCTAAGGGAAGTAGATAAAATTGCCGGGGAGAAAATTGGGATCTTGGGGGTGGGGTGGGTTGGGGATAAGGGGGGACGGGGAGAGAAAAGTGAGAAGGGGAGGATTGGGGGAACTTGGGGAAACAGGAAGATTGGGATAAAGGAAGGTTGGATAGGGGAGCAGGGAAGCACATATCTTAGTTAAGGGAGCCACCTTAGTGTTGGCAAGAGACTTGAACCTAGAGTGGCTCCCAGGAGCCCAAGGCGATGTCCCCAGTTAGTCCCTTGGGAAGCTGAGGATAGGGAACCTGAAATGACCCTATCCTATAGCAATACTGATGAATATCTTGCATATCACCATAGAACCTTCATCTGGTGATGGATGGAGATAGAGACAGAGACCCACACTGGAGCACCGGACTGAGCTCCCAAGGTCCCAATGAGGAGCAGAATGAGGGAGAACATGAGCAAGGAAGTCAGGACCACGAGGGGTGCACCCACCCACTGAGAAAAGACTGTTCTTTTGGGAACTCACCAAGGCCAGCTGGACTGTGACTGAAAAAGCGTGGGATAAAACCGGACTCTCTTAACGTGGCGAACAATGAGGGCAGATGAGAAGCCAAGGACAATGGCATGGGGTTTTGATCCTACTTCACGTTCTGGTTTTGTGGGAGCCTAACCAGTTTGGATGTTCACCTTCCTAGACATGGATGGAGGAGGGAGGACCTTGGATTTTCCACAGGGCAGGGAACCCTGACTGCTCTTTGGACTGGAGAGGGAGGGGGAGAGGAGTGGGAAGAGGGGAAGGGAAATGGGAGGCTGGGAGGAGGCGGAAACTTTTTTTTTCTTTTTCTCAATAAAAAATTAAAAAAAAAATGCTCACATAGCCAGTGCCCAGACTGGGAATGTTAGATTGGTCTTTGTGCACTATAGAGTTTGTCCTAAACAATTTCTTCCTCATGGCTGCGTTTCTTTTGGGAGTAATTTGGGTTTTTACAGAATTAAATACAAGCTTCTAGGTGTGTAGTACACCCTAGAGAGTGGGTTTTGGTAAATAGAAGGGACTCCCAAGTACATGACCTCGGTGTGTCTGTTTGTCTATATATCTGTCTGTCTATGTGTTCATGATTGAAAAACAAAGATAGAAATGTGTGTGTGCTTGCTGGCTGTTTTTTTTTTGTTGTTGTTTATTTTACTATACAAATAATCTGGTTCAGGAGAAACAGATTTGTGAATGCTAATGCTACCCCTAGGTGTAAACATTTCATCGGAAAATTTAACGACAGATGGCTTGCAGCAGTATGTACACCTCAGTTTCAATTCATTGGAAAAATGGATGCAATTTTGATTCGAATTGCTGTTTCAGAGTACGGCTTAGCTTAGTATTAAAAACTGCCATGGTGAGGGACCAGCAAGATGGCTCTGAGAAAGGCACCTGCTGCCAAGCGTGATGCCTGGAGCTTGAGCTTCGAGACCCACATGGAGAAAACTGACTTTCAAAATCTGGTCTCTGACCTCCACATGTGCACTATGCCCCCCCCCACATATGATAAAGGAATAAATTGTAATCATTTAAAAAAGATTATTATAAAATTATCTTCAAAACAGCAGCTAAAGCATTAAGGTGGCAAATTCTGAGACTTGCAAGCTACTGAAAAGAGGTGACATATGACAATACCCGGAGTACAATGGAGGGAAACCTGAAAATCAGAGTGCACCAAAAGCTATAAAAATCCAGACTATGAAATGCTACAGTTGCAACATCTGCTTGATATCAACAGTGTCACCGTAGCAGCGGAGGCAGATGTGATGCTGCCTTGGGCAAGCAGCGTTCTGGCTTTGTAGCTCTTCCAGGCCTTACAGCAACCTTAGCCATGGCTCGACGGGGACTGAAATTCTTTAAACCTTCACAGCTTTGGAAAAAGAATGGTTCATAGACCAGGGAGGTAACTTTCTTTGCAATTTGAACCAAGTTTGAATCCTACATCAGTAGTCACAACCCCTTTGCCAAACCTCTGTCTCCCAAAATGCTTACATTATAGTTCATAAAAGTAGCAAAATTATGGTTATGAAGAAGCAATGAAAATGATTGTATGGTTGGGGGTCATGACCACATGAGGAACTGGAGTAAAGGGTGTGGCATTAGGAAGGGTGACATATTTAAAAACATCTAAAAAAGTTGGATATGGAAGCACCATGCTGACCTTCTTGTCAGCTTCCAAGTTAGTGAGAGACTTATCTTAAAATACGGGGAATGGGGCCTGGGGGATGACAGCTGAGGTTGACTTCCGATCTCTCTCTCTCTCTCTCTCTCTCTCTCTCTCTCTCTCTCTCTCTCACACACACACACACACACACACACACACACACACATACACACTCACACATACACCACAGACACACACACACTACATACAGCACACAATACCACACACACACACACCACATACACCATTTAAATGGCCTACCTCAGCATCCAAGCATGCCCTACACTTTTTTATAAGTTGAAGCCACGGGTCACAGTCATGGCAAAACCCCTTCCTTGCCCTAACAGTCTTTAATGGCTACTTAACCTGACCCTTACTATACCCCTAAGAGATTTGAAATACTTCATGAGAGAACTCACATATTACCAGAGCCTCTGATGGGTTAAGTTTTCAGAGGTCTCCTCACTCAGCATAGGCACAGCACACTGGCTGGGGACTGCTTGTGGGCAAGCGTTTATGCTGAACTGTCCCGGTGCCCACAGCCGCTCCATGATGAGGGACAACGATTGACTGACAAAAGCTCCTGTCAACCAGGAGAAACCAGACTCCTCTTTGAACATTCTTCTGACGTCAGTTCTTGACATTGCTTTACACTGTTTTGGTAACCGACTAAACAGCCCCACTATGTAAGTTTTATTAAAGTATTACAAGAGCCTGCTTAGTCTTAAATACTATTTGAAACTTTGTGTTTGGGTCTCCAGACTTTCTTGTCTGCCTACACCCTGTTTGTTCATTTAGGGAAGGTAAAAATGTTGTGGCCAAATATCAGTCCCATCCGTTTCCGAGTCCTTTCCTTCTGAGACCCTGACCACTACCCTAGTACTTAGGTGGGGGCAAGTGACTAGTTCTACATGCTGGCCCGGAGCTAAAGTGCCGTTTAGGCCAAAGCATTTAGGCACTGGCAGGACAGCCTCTAGAGCTTGTTCTTTTTGTCCTGGTTGTCGCAGAGAAGGCCTCCAGGTGAGGGTGGACCCAGAAAGTGAACAGCTACATTGCGTGCAATAATTAAAAGTGTGCAGACATTGCAAAATACACTGTAGAAGCTAGGAATCCTCATTGCATGAGTCGCTAGAGTTGTGGGTTCTTTGTTGCTGCAGCTTAACTTATGCTGATTAATTCACAGGCTCCCTATAAGACCCTTAGACACTGCAAGGCACTTAGAGCAATTTAAGCTCACTCTTCATTTTTCAATTCACTTGACCTTTTAATGGCTAGGTGGATGTACCTGAGGAGGCTAGACCACATCTGACTAGTAACTGTATCACACCAATTTGTCTTTTCATACATATATTATACTACGGTTCTTTGGTTGACCTTTAGCACTTTAGCATGAATTTACTGAACTGCAATTGATGCAAAAATGAATGTTTTTTGTTTATATTCTTATGCAATGCTAAAGATTGGAGCCAGGGTGTTGCATATATTAAGTAAATGCTCTGCCATGGAATTTCAGGCTAAGCCCCTGGTTTATGAATGAAGGATTCACTGTGCAATTAACAGTGATCTTAAATCTGCTTTGTATCCAAGGCTGACCTTGAACTTGCAACACTAATATTCCGGCCCCATAAACACAGATATTAGAGGGGTTACAGGTATGTACCACCATCAAAGGCACAATCTGCACCAATGAAACAATCATAATTAAGATTATAATAATATCCATCATTCCCCTGAGCCCCCTTTCAGTCTCCCATTTTCACATGACTGCACCCCCACCCCAACCATAACGTGATTTCTATTGCCATACATTTCCAAGAATTCTGCATGTGGAGAGTTATACCCTCTTCGCTCTCTTCTGGTCTGGCTTCTTTACTCAGTACAATTACTTGGGGACTCATTCCACACACTGCAGAGATCATTAATTCCTTCCTTTCCCCTTCCTAGTCGTTTCCCATCAGATGGATGGACCACAATTTATTGCTTACCTGTTGATAAATATTTGAGCAATTTCCAATCCTTTACTCTTACAAACCCAGCAGTTGTGACATTCACATGTATTTCTTTATATGGACACACTTCATTTCTTTTCAACAGAAGAACTATTTGATTATGTGGTGTGAGAATGTTTCATCTCTTTAAAACCACCAAATTTTTTTCTCAAAGTTTGTCCCATTCTGTATCCCTGCCAACAGTGTCTGAAGATGGTACTTGCTCTCCATCCTTGCCACACCTGCTATGATCTTTAACTTGGATCAAGTGATTGCAGCATCACCCGAGCACCCCGCTTTGTTCCCAAATTCATCAGCTCGGGTTCTTGAGACTTCTTGTAATCATCTCTTAACTGGCACTCCTCCTTCAGATAAATGGAGATTGTCAGGTAAGAACTCTGTGAACTTCCTCCCACCTCCTATAAACTTAGATCTCTCAGTGCCAATTACTCCCGCCTTGCCTCCCGGCAGAACAGAGAAGCCATGTCCCCACAGACTCCCTGCGCTGTGTCTCAGAGCCCATCCTCGTCAAGCCTTGTCTATCAAGCATCTCTCCTGCTTCCTTGTCTTTTTCAATTACATAGCTGCCTCCTCAGGAGAATAATGTATTCAATTCCCGGCTTTCAGAGAGAGAGAGAGAGAGAGAGAGAGAGAGAGAGAGAGAGAGAGAGAGCGAGCTAGAGAACTTAGCACGTGGCATGTTCCCCCTTGCTGCCCTCAGTTTCAAACTCTGTTTTGCTGCCCTTGAAGCTGCTCTCTCTCCGTTTACCTGTGAAACACCAGGCTTTTTAACTTACCCTCTTGCCACACACATCCCTTGGGCTTACTCGTTTTCTCAGCAGTCCATCCACACATTAGTACTCGCTCCTTAAGCATCTTTTCAAGCTCTCAGCTCTGCGTCTCTCCTTGATTGTGCTTCCTCATTTGACGGCCACGTTTTTTTTGTCTCAGACTGTAACCTTCTGGGCTCTGCTCTCAAAGATTCTGTCTGTTACTTGGACGGCAAAGGCTCTGCAGAAGAAACTAAGGACCCTTCATGGAAACAGTATTGGCAGTTTCCTAGCCAGGACTTACCTAATCACAAGTGTCTTCATAAGACAAACACACAAGAGAGTTGGCTGCAGAAGGAGGCAGTGTGGCCACTGTGAGGCAGGAGCCACAAGCCAAGGAATGCTGATCCAAAGACTAGAAAAGATCAGGGAACATTCTTCCTGCAGAACTGCTACCTGGAGCAAAGCTTGCTGCTATCCTCATCTTTGACCCTGTGAGATTAACTTCTAGCTTCCAGTTTCTATCACTATAAAACGTGTGTTTTCCATGCACATCACCAAGTCGTATATTATTTGCTACATCAGCGATAGGAAGTGAATGTGCATGCCAAGTGGAGCCCGGTGCTGGGCTTCAAGCCTTAGAGGGTCCTGCTTGTTTCCAAGCCTGTGTGCCTTCTTTTAGGGTCGAATCTATGTCCTCACTTCTAGGCTAGGCACCAGGTATTCTTTCTTTCCGGGCCACAGACCTCCTCTTTATGTTTGTTCCCGAGAGGCAAACTATGGCCTTGCGGGCACACGCTCCTCCCTAAGTAGTAGTCACGGAAGCACGTCTGGACCGAGACCGCCAGGTATGCTAGGTGCAGTGGGAGCACCAATAGGAAGCTCCTGACGTAAGCCGGACAACGGGAGACGCTAGCCCTCCCGAAGCATCCTTGGCTTGATTCTCTATATATTTGAAATGAAAGACAATGGCCTTTGGTGGCACAGTGGACATGAAGCATGAAAGAAATAGAAAGTTATGTGATTTCTAAGGTTTCTGTTCCTCACAACTATGAAAATGACATTGCCATTAACACCGTAAAGAAGAGATAGAAGATGGGCTTCTGGGGGTAAAAATTGTAGCTCAATTTAAAATCTGTTGAAGGTAGGACACTCATGAGATAATAAAGTGGACGACTTTCTCAAAGACCTGGTTTTTCCTGACTAGATAGGCTCTTATAATAGGAGATTCTTAATTAGCTTTTGATAGGTCAAATGAATATGTGACATTTCTGTGTGGAAATGTTTCTAGATCTGCCCACAGCCTTCCACCATTGCATCATAGGTTGGCTAATGTCAAACCTGTTGACATTACACAGACTGGACCACTCTGTAAGTCAGCGTCTTTAACAAACTGATTGCTTAGCATCTTCCTGTTGTCAGTTCCCCCAAACCTTGATCAGGCCAAGGATGGATATTAAACGGTAACTAACACATAAGTAGCCTGAAGTCAGATCCACCGTCTGCAGTGACGCCTGTGTCTCAATGTGCTTATTTCAGGGAGTTTTTCCTCATGGTTATAAAATTTACCATACTGTTAATCTCTTTGTTCTGTCTATGAAGCTGAATTCTTTTCTCCCTCTCATTTAGGGGATGCTGACCACCAGGTCTTGTGTTTTACTGAACTCCCACACATTCCGGACACTAACGGGTAGAGAAACTTCAAACCATGTGTGATGGGGCCGAAGAGCCCATGAAGGTCAGTTCTTTAGAAAATTTTAATTTAATGAGTGAACAGTAACACTAATCTCCCCATATCTAAATTTATGGGCACTGTAAACATTTACATGCATAGAGCACAGAGTGTTACAGCCCTGAAAAGGTCAGCGTGCTGCTGGAAGCAGCTGGCTCGAGGCTGCATCGCTAGTGAATTTTCTCCTGGATCTTCCACAGCTGGGCGTCTTCTCCTCTTCCTCTTCTGAGACGTCCTCTGTGGGGTTCAACAGCGGTGCCGACAAGATAAAATCTCAAGTCATCTCTTAAGTCTGTATTACTCATTCTCTCAAACTCTTTCCTTGGTTTCCCTCTTTCTCTGGGGTACTCTGCTTCTTGTTCATCTCCCCACTTCTCTCTTCTGCTTGTTCTGGCCCATCTTTTGGTGTGTAAACACTCTGGAGGGCTCTGTCCCGGGCCCTCTTCTCTGTCCAACAGTGTTATATAGAGATGTCTTCTGCGTATGTTTTCCATCTTGGAGAGCAGGACCTTAAGACTCAGCCAGTAAACAACTCCCAAGTCTCAGGAAGTTCCTGAAATCTTGAAGATTCATAAGGTCCCTCTATTCCCAGGTATAAGTAGAAAAGACTTTCCTGGCCTCTTGATGGGCCTGCAGGTTGAGCGCAGGTTGCAGAAAAGCAGCTTTTGTGACTTGGCACCTATGCCGGCGGGGCTTTCAATGAGAGGCTGCTTGGGAAATGCCCACACTCTTCCAAGTAACCCTCACCCACACTCCCGTGAGTAACCAGTGTTTCTCTAAGCTAGACTTTGATGGAATCCTTCCTTGGGTCTGTCACTAGTACCCTATTTGGAGTGAGAAGACTCACTTGACAACAAGTACCCCCAAAGTGACCCTATCCAGACCCTTGACTGCAGATGCCATCAATATGTTGGTAAGCTCCAAGTTCATCTGTCAGCCTAGATCCCACTCCAGAGTTACTGATGTGTGTAGGAACCTCTCTGTGCCTCCATTTCCCCATCTGTAAAGTGGGCATAATGATAGCGCCTGTCTCACAGCAATGGCAGTATCCATCATGTTCTGGCAGGCAGATCCGCTTCCCGCTCCACCTCAGCGGCTATAGGAAAGTGGACTTTGTGCTCCACGTTAGAGCTGGTTGTCTTGCTCTCTAGGTTCTGGCAGCTTAATAAATGTCATCACCGGGAGGTAGCAGGGAACCAAGGCATGCTGGTCCAATAATTACGTCTTCCAGCTCTCTATGGAGACTTCTGGTTGGCAGGGGCTGCCTCCCCCTCCTAGGGACACATGCCCCAGGCCTCTGTTCCTACAGAAGTCTTTCTTGGTTCTAGAATCTGCTTTCTCTTCATTCTGTTGGTGAGTACCTTGTTAAATCCCTTTAATCATTCTCACTTTGAGAACAAGTCCCTCCATTAAATTCGATTCAATTACTTGGTATGAGCAGGCCATTTGCTTCGTGCCGGGAGTGCATCAGTCCGGGATTGTTTTGTGATTAAGTTAGATATTTGTCAAGTGTTTAGAGCAGTGACTGGCTTATAGTAATTGCTAGAGGAGCGTTTGGGAAATCGATAAACTGCCAACATGTCCCCTCTATTGCAGAGTTCAGAACTAATTTTCCAACCCCCCTTTCTGTATTAGGGTTTTCCAGAGAAACAGACTGAAGAACCAGCAAGATATGTGTATATATGTGAAGGCAAAGATGATGGACTTCGCTGACAAATTGAGTGTGAAATACGAGGGAAATAGAGGGGTGTGTGTGTGTGTGTGTGTGTGTAAGGAATTTATTTATACGGGAGTGACCTGTGCTATCATGGGGACTAACTAGCTCACTCAAAATCTGCAGAGCAGGCCCCTGGACTGGGGAACCTAAGGAACCTGCTGTGGTTCCAGGCTCAAGGCCATTCACAGTAAAGCCAGGAAGATCCATTGTTCTCATGTCAATAAAATCAGAAGGCGTGCCATAAACTGACTGATTCCCACCCGGGAGCCTTTGCACTTGCTGCTCTGCCCAGGAGACTGTCCCCTTACATTCTAACATGTCTTGCACCTCATTTCACTGAGGTTCTAAAAGCTAGGGACTATCTCAGTTGCCCCAATCACTGGACCATACTCTGCTAGGTGCCCCACCTTTATTTCCTTCCTTGGCATTTACCCCAACATAAAATTAGATATTTTAGGCCAGCCTCCCCATTAGAGTGTAATCCCATGAGAACATAGGAGTTTTGCCAGCTCATTTCATTTCTATATTCCCAGGCTCAGAATTGTGTCTGGCATACAAAAAGCACCCCATAAATATGAAATCCATGACCAAATGTGCATGCATGCATTTTCCTAAGCTCCCAAATAGGAATGCATGCGTTTGTGTGCATATTTCATCGCATGGGCCCATTTGGTCTTGATCCATGACCCTTTGCTAGAGAGAGATATTTAGTTATGATGGGTCTTAATGCCCGTTTGAAGAAAGGACACTGGGTACACTTCCGTTACCTCATGAGGATCTGGGATTCCTGCCTTAGAAGAATTTGGTTCATTTTATTAGACTTCGTACCTGGCTACCCCACCAGATTAGCAACAGTTTGGCTCTGCCCTATTTGTAAAGCTATGCTGGGAAGTTGTGGCTACAGGGTTTACAGCTGCAGCTATGTGACTGGAATTGCCTTGTCCTCTGAAACACATCTTCCTAACTCCGTCACCAAGGGAGCACGCTAGCTTGTACCTGTAGCACTCAGCCTTTCCATGTTCTGTGAGTCCTGTGTATGAACGATACTTCTCCCATGACCTTTCCCCACTCCATGGTCTGTATTTGGTATTTTAGGGAAAATGTAAGGACATATATGCAAATATATATGCTTTTTCTTTTGCACAGGGGAAGGAGATGCTATGTAATAGACTTTGAAACTAAACACACCCACAATCCAGCTTTCAAATAATTCCACAATCCATCACATACCCCAGATTACATTTTTATAATGTGTTTATTTGTGTACAAAATATGTTGTAGTTTATTGATGCATGTGCAGCAAAATATTCTATCACATACAACAAAAATACATCTCTGACTCCCATTCTCCTGCTCTTGGAAATGGCAACACTGTTTTGGCATTTCAGCAGCTAAAAATAAAGTGCTATTATTAAGCAGTATTGGAATGTCTTCACTTGACAATTGTGATGTGCAATTGAGTATACAACCACATCTTTGTTGTTTTCACAGAACAGGAAGCTCCAGGTCCTGAACACCTCCAGAAGATACAAATACTTGTATATATATGTACACGTGTATACACTGTATATGTAAAGTGCCAACAAGCCTCTTTGTCCTAGTGAGTTTGTTGCATTCATGCCCAGTCCCCTGTGTCCCGTAGTCAGAGTCACACCACTGAGATCTCTGGAGTTCATCAGCAGGCACCTAGAAAGACGCTCACCAAAGGCTGGCATGTTGGGTTTGTGGTGTTGGTGAGGGGACTCATAGAAGCCCTTCAGACCTCGCTGGGGGACCTGGAGCGGAATGGCACTTTGGATTGGAAACAGCCGCAGAACAGGAGCCACAAGGCTCGCTGGATCTCCTGGTTGCGGAAGGCATAGATGATGGGATTGATCATAGAGTTATAGGTGGCAGGCAGCAGGGTGGCGTAGGTGTAGATGGCCGGGTCCTCTTGGCTACCCACCACACAATAGATGGCAAAGGGCAGCCAGCTGGCTCCGAAAGTGCCCAGCACCACGGCCAGAGTTCCCACTCCCTTTCGAGTGGCGGCTAGGTGGGGCGGAGCTAGGCAGTGCTGCTGCAAGGCGATCTGGTGGGCGTGGCGCCAGACCACCTGGCAGATGCGCACGTACAGGTGCAGCATGATGCCAAAAACCACAAAGAAGGAAGTGGAGAGCAGCGCCACGTGGCTGCGTGTTAGAGGATGCACCACGCTGCAGGATGAGCGGTCGGCCAAGCAGTTCCAGCCTAGCACGGGCAGCAACCCCAATGCCAGTGACACTGTCCAGGTGGCTGCCAGTAAGAGGTGCACGCCCAATAGGGTCCGGCGCGAGTAGTAGGTGAGTGCGTTGTAAAGGGACAGGTAACGGTCCACTGTGATGGCAAGCAGGCTACTGACTGAGGCGGCGAAGGAGGCCACCAGGAAGCCCACCATGAGCAGGCTCACAGTCTCCGAGGGCACCACGTACTGAAACACGAAGTGTAGGATGAGGCCACAGCCCGCCAGCAGGTCGGCAGTGGCCAAGCTACCCACGAGCACAAACATGGGCGTGCGCAGCGCGGGAGTGGACGCGATGAGTGCCACCACCAGGGCGTTTTCGCCTGCTATCACGGTCCCCGACACACACAACAGCACATCCCAGGGATTCACTGCCGAAAGCAGTAGTCCCGACGGCCCTGCTGGTAGCTGCGAAGACAGCTCCAGTGACCCGTTAGGTCCTCTGCCGCCTCCCAGCGCCGCGGATGCTGCTGGGGGTCCCCATTCGCTGGTGTCCGGTGCTCCCGCTGCTGTGGCCGCAGCTGCTGCTCCCTCGGCCGCCACTGCCACTACCTGGGACTCGTTGAGCGAGGTGGCGCTCGCGTTCATGCCGCCAGATGTTGCTCCCTGCATGAAAAAGGACCGCAGATTGTCAGGTGCACTCTCCAGGCTACCGAGGAACTTAGTCTAGCAGGTGCCCTGCTCAAAATGTCTCACTCAAATTGCATAGCCCACCTCGGGAGCATGGAGCATAGTGACGAAGCGGGGATAAAGAGCGAACCCCCAAATAACTAAGCACCTGTTGAGTGGATGAATGAATGGATGGATAGATGAAATACACGGGGCTTCTGAGCTTTGACACAGATACATACGTAGATTCCACTATGCATTCACACGGACAATCCGGAAATATACCTGAGCTTGAACAAGCACCCAAATAAGGTCCCTTGCTTTAGCTAGGCAACGCCGCTGTCCGCGGTGCTGAAAGCGAAGTTTGCAGTCTCAGCTAGCAGAGCGAGGAGCCAGAGACTCTCGGTCAGGAATTGGGAATAAAAAGAAAACCAAAAAGGAGTGTGCTAGATACGGCGGTTAAGCCTCTCTCCGATTCTCTGATTCCGGAACAGACTCACTCCAGGACTGCCTCTTACCCCTTCGCCTTCCCCACACGCTCAAAGTACCCCTGGGAGCCCGCCACTCACCTGGGGAGTCAGGGCTCTGGGGAGTCTCTGGTCATGCGTTCCGTGGCCTTGTGCCCGGCTATGCTCTCTGCATGAACCGAGCAGCTGCCTGCAGGAGGCGGCCCCGGCGTCCAGGAGGAAAGCGCTTGTTGCCTGTCGTTGAACCACCGTCGCTGCGAGTGAGAGGCAGTGGCAGGGAAGGCTGTGAGCAGCGAGCAGCGCGCCCGCCCGGAGATTGACAGGCGGGGCCCGGTGACGTCAGGCTCTGAATTCTGGTTTCAGCGGATTATTCGCCACACCCGCCAGGCCAATCTTCCTTGACGCGTCCTCCCCCCCCCCCCCCCCCCCCCCCCCCCCCCCACCTTGCTCCCTGCTTGCCCCTTTCCCGATAACTCTTCTGCTTCCTCTCTCTCTCTCTCTCTCCCTCTCTCTCCCCCTCTCTCTCTCCCCCCCCCCCCCCCCCCCCCACAGAGCCGTCTTAGAGAGCTCCAGAAGGAAGGAGAAGCCAGAGCCTCCACCAGTCCAGAAACCTCCAGGAATGGGATAGGGGTGACAGGAGAGGGAGACAGGAACGAAACCCGAAGCCAGGCACAGAGGGTGAGCAGGAAAGGGAAGGTGAGGGATGAGTGACAATAAGCCACACAACAAAGGCCAGAGTCAAGGATCGCTGAGGGGTAGGCGAAGCAGCCTTGGAGAAGGGTGATTTAATTATTTTGGGTAAAGCTAGCCAGGTGGCGGGATGCAGCCGCTCCATCAACAGAAGGGGAGGTTGGGACAGAGGCATCTGGAGGGAGAGAGAAAACTCGGGAAAGTAGTTCTCTTTTAAGAGTGTTTAACCAGCATTTGTATCTTGAGTAGAGCCAGGGAAGAAAAGGAGGAGCCAGGGAAGCAGGAAGACCATAAGGACAGCTGGGACAAGCTGGCTTCCTCTGGAGGAGGGGTTTACCTGAGCAATCCTCTCTCCCTTCATCTTTCTGAGTTCTGCTCTGCAGGTTTCACCACAATCTCCGCCCTTCTTGCTGCTGCCCTTGCAACTGCTATTTAGTTGAAGACAAGGTCTGTGTCTTGTTAGAAAAAGAGAAAACAGCAAAATGTTATTTACTTTCTTGGCAACAGAGTTTGCCCTGCTAATTAGTACCTTGTAAAACAGATTATAGGACCAAAATAGTGCTAAGTCAGCTGTACCAGGCTTCAGTAGGCAGAGGTTTTATTTTCAGCCCAGATAAACCATCCTTTCGGTTTAAAGGTGTTTTGTTTTGTCAGTAAAATGCAAGTCTTTGTCTTTTATCTCCAATAGCTGTGCTTGGACCAAAAGCTAAAGTGGCTGACTTTGTGTGAGGCTCTGAAAGAAATGATTGCACTCTGCTTTTATGGGATTGGACTGAGGTTGTAGCTCTAGCCTCCACATACTACATGGTTTGGCAAGGTGAAATAAAGCAACATACATTATAGGTGCCTCTTGCTTCCTCCGCAATTGGTGCTTGGCTTCATTCTTACATATAGCTCAAGGGATGGAAAGATGGAGAAAGAAAGGAAGAGAGAAAAGAAGGAAAAATGGAAGAAAGAACTCAGCTCACCTATAGTCTGGAGGGGGGGGGAGGTGTTTACCTGAGTTGATAACTTTAAACAGAACCTCCCAGACCACCCCTGCTCCTGCCTCAGTGTACCTGAACTCACCTAAGAAAGTGCAATTCTTTAGGGCAATAACTAATGTTGGGTTATGAATGAATTTATCCTCCATTTGAGGGATTTCAAAACTTAACACACTACACCATTTTCACGAACCTAAAACTTGACTGACATTCCAAGTTCCTGAAATGATCCAAGAACTTCGTTTCAGAACTGTCAAATGAACTCTGAAACCTCTGCACGTTTGCAAGTGATTACATCAGGTACAGGCCTGAGACCTCAGGTCTGCCCCAATAGATCTAAGGATGCAGGCCAACACAGAATCATATTATGAGGGATTTTTTTTCTGATTGTTTTTCTTAATAGCTTGGTTACCTGGTTCTTAAGCATGAACTCTATAAATGACAACACTGTGTTTCAATGTCAAAAGATAAATATGCCTGGCAGGAGGGGCCAAAATCTGTGCAGTTAACATGCCAGAACACACCCTACCCTTTATCTGGACAACCTCCATTTTGTCATACCCCAAAATAAACATGATTGGGGGGGCTACCTTAGTCAATGTCCTGTTGCTGTGAAGAGACACCTTGGTTCTTATAAAGGAAAGCATTTAATTGGGGCTGGCTTACAGGTTTGGAGGTTTATTTAGTCCACTATCTTTGTGGCAGGAGGCATGGCAGCACACTGGCAGACATGGTAGGAGAAGAAACCGAGGGTTCTACACCTGGATCTGCAGGCAACAGGGAAAGAGAGACACTGGGCCTGACTTGAGCGCTTGAGACCTCAGTGCCCACCCCCTCCTGGGCACACTTCCTTCAACAAGGCCACCCCTCCTAAGGCCACTCCTTAACCATTCAAATAGATGAGCCTATGAAGCCAATCCTACTCATATCACCACAGGGGGTTGGAGGACCCATGAGAAGTCATACATGAACATACTGAAAGTTTGTAAAGTGCCTTGGGTTGTGTGGTTTTCTTTCCAGACGAGGCACATTTTTTCCAATCCCCTCCCTCATTTCTGCTCATCTCTTCTTGGTAGACAGGGGCATGGGGAGCCTTGGAACTTTCCCTTCATGTCTCTACCACAAATCTTCCCACCTTTGAACTACCTTGAGTCTGTTTTCATTCTGTGAATTCTTCAGGCTTGATTAGAGCACCCAACTAAATGTATGGTTCGTGTACCAGCATGCCTTGTTCTGGTTATGGTTTGGGAGTCGAGAATCGCATTTTGTGGATTCCCAAAACTGCTGTTCATATCCTGGCTGCCCAGACCGGAATAGCAACACAGAAACTGTATTAATTACAACACTGTTTGGCCTATTAGCTCAGGCTTTTTGTTAACTAACTCTTACATCTTAAATTAATCCATTCCTATTATTTCGCATTTTGCCACAAGGCTCATGGTTTACGAGTAAGGTTCCCAGCCATCTGCCTCCTTTGGTGGCTACATCGTGATTCTCTGGCTCTGTCGTCTTTTCTCCTCTATCTCTGCTTGGAATTCCTACCTTGCTCTGCACTGCAATAGGCCCAAAGCAGATTCTTTATTAACCAATGGTAATAAAACATATTCACAACATATAGGAAATCCCATATCACCTCTCTCTTTCTGTCTAAATAAAAAGGAAGGTTTTAATTTTAACATAGTAAAATTATATATAACAAAACAGTTATCAGGCAAGAATTATAGTTACAATATTTAGTCCATTTACATTTGGAAAATTAAGGAAAATACTCTATCATCAATTTTATCTTTGTGAGTCTAAAATTTTGTATCTAATCTATCTTTTATAATTATAAAACTGTCTTTCTTCAACTCCATCAAAAACTCCAGAAGGATATAATATTACTTAAGTTAACAGGAAATGCATTTTAAGCAACTTCCAAAACTCTAGAATTGACAGAGATATCTTGCTGCCTGGACTGTTACCAGTCTTTTGTAACATTTGGGCATCCATATTTAGACTACAGGTCCATAGTTTCTGGACTTTTCCATGAAGCAGGAAATTTCAAAGACATTTTTGCCTATATTGGCAGTTTGTCAGTCACTTTCTTCTGTGTTCTGCAGAATTTCTGGCAGATTCTTTCATGATATGGGATCACTGAAAGACTGTCTCACCTTCTTTAGTGAACTTCAGCAGTCATTTTTCTGTGGTTCTGCATGTCCAGTTTATACAGCTTATCATTAAGCAGTCCAAGCAAGAGCAGTTTCTTGCCCAAATGGCTAACAAACTCCAGAAAGAGCCTCTTCAATGCTCATCATTCTCTTGTAGTAGATTGGTGCTGCCAGGAGCAGATGTGTCTCATTGTCATGAAAAGTCCTAAGTTTTTAAACATTTTAAATGCCATATTCTGTTAATCTTTGGAAAGTTTGAAGAATACCTATCCTTCCGAAATAAATCTCTGTACATCTAGAAAACCTAACATAACTATGAGCTTGATTCTTATAGATGACTATCTATTAGCCTGTATTTGTTAATTATACATTACATTTTTAAATGGGCTGCACAAACACAAAACCTTAACCAAGAGCAGAAATATACATATAACAAAATTGACCTTAAATTTTTATTAATAAACCAAGATCCATACCAATGCAAAGTATATGTAAGCAAACATTTATAAACAATATTTTAGGAATCTGCGCGTTGCTCTCTAGAATACTTCCAGCTGACTGGGGTGCTGTTAATCAGGTCTTTCATGGGGTATCCCATGTGGTAGGTCCATCTCAGCCAGCAGTCCTGAAGCTGTCATGGATGTTGGACCATCTGGGCCATTGCTTCAGGGGGTCTTGTTTTATCAAACTATATCAGCCGGTAAGGAATCCACAGCTTTTATCCTCTGTGGAAACAAAAGCAGAACCTCTTTTCCAAAGCAACATACCCTTAGACCCAAATTATGTATAATAATATACATAATCCAGACTCTCTGTGAATATTCCATCTTTACATGGCTTATTTTTCTTATTCTATTACTTTTTCTGCAAGTTTAATATTTATTTTATGATCTTTACTCCTTTAACCTATGACTGAGTGTACTTTTTTATAATGGTCTATCCTCTTTTTCCTCTCTATTTCTCAAACCTGTGTACATTTATCTAACACTGTGACCCATTTAGAGGTCTTTTTCATCTGAATCTGTCTTTATTACATATCTGTAATTATTTTTTAACCAGGAGTGCTTTTTTAAAAATATGATAAGCAGGTATGGCTAGGACCAACTTTGCCCAGTCCAACATGGTGGAGGTATGTTTACCACCAGCTCTAGGAGAGCCATGCTCTCTGCCCCAGCTCCAGGGATGCAGCGGGTCTAAGTCTTCAATTTGTAACACACTGCTCACAGACCCCATTTAAGTGCAGTCCCTCCCAAGAGAGCCAGAGCTATTAGTGCCACCAGGGCCAGCACAAACCAGGAAGCCCTCCCCTAAAGAAGCCACACAACCTTCACTGCCAATGCCGACTCAGGCTCAGGAAGACCTCTCTTAAAGGAGCTGTGGCACCCCTGCTTGCAGCCAGCAAGCAGAACCCATCCAGAAAAAAAAATGTGACTATAAAGAAACTGCACTAAACTTTTTTTTTTCATGTCTAGAATTCCTTTTCAAGCTCTCTCAGGTTTTATGTGGATGTAGTCAGCCCACATTGGCATGCCAGTTTGTAGGCAGAAGCTGTTCATTCATTTCCCAGCCATCCAGACTCAAAATATTCACACAAAAACTATATTAATTGCAATACCCTTTGGTCAATAGCTTAAGTGTATTTCTAGCTAGCTCTTGCATCTTAAATTAACCATTCCTATTATTTTGTATTTTACCACAAGGCTCGTTGTTTACCAGTAAGGTTCTAGGCCATCTGCCTCCTTTGGTGGCTACATGGTGTCTCTCTGACTCTACTGTCTTTTCTCTTCCTTCTCTCTGCTTGGAATCCCCACCTTGCTCTATTCTGCACTGCAATAGGCCCAAAGCTGATTCTTTATTAACCAATGGTAATAAAACATATTCACAGAATACAGAGGGTAATCCCATATCAGTGCTGTTCTATGTTTTCTGTTTTATTATTTTTGAGTCTCTGTACTCTTTCCTTATATTTCTAATCCCCATGCCCTACCAAAGCAAGTCGTATTTTTGTCAAGGCTGGTCCCCAACAAGACATCCTAGAACATCACAGAGTCTAGGTATTGGATGGAGCATGATCCTCTGAGGCCACTTGATGGGACAGGTGGATTTTATTTAAAATGTATTCTTGTTTCTCTGCTTTCACTTGTGTCCAAAGTATCCTCTCATCCTCAGGCATCAAAAGCATCTCATATGCAGGACTCTCATTCCTTCAGCTTGTCCAAACACAGCAAGGATGCTCTTTCTTTGTGCCAAGAGAATAATTTCTACTCAGCATCACTCCACAGTCCCAAGACATTGACATTAGGAGCAACGCAACAGCATCCAGAACCTGTGCAAACCAGCTAGGAGTTGGCAAATAACTTTTTCCCCCCAGGAAAAACAATTGCTTTTAAGATCACTTATTTATTTAGAAAATAAAATACTGAACTGTATAGAAAATGTAGTCTTACATCTTAGGTGACTGACGTTGGATATGAGATTATTAGAAAGTTGTGTCTACTGGTATATTTAAAAAGAAACTCAGGCAGTCTACCCAAAGCTTTGCCCTAGATGTTCAAAGTGCTCCGACACCAGTGGGTTCAGACTCATTATCTCATTTTGTTCTTTGAGCAATCACAGGGAATTAGAGGCCATTATCTTTGCTCCTGGAGCAACTCGGGTTCATTGAGGTGAAAGATGCTTTGACAGTGCACACAGGGCACCAGCAGGAAGCCTGCTCCAGATGGGGTTCCTTTATTCTGGCGCTGGTATTTACCAAGTGCTCCCTAAGGACCAAGGGTTGTCAATGGGAAGAACAGGGAGCATTTCTCCCTCCTCTAAGGGGGAGGGAGACCCCTGTGCCTTCTGGGTGTTAGTCTGCTCCTTTCTGACTGTCTGGTTTCTGCGTGTAGGTGGCACCTGATGAGCCGTGCAAGGAGCAGGCCTGTCTTGGTTGGTTCTGCCCTTTATGCCACCAGTCACTGGAAAAGGGATTTCCCTGTGTGTGAGGGCTGGTTCTCACCCTTCTCCCAGTCTTCAGTCTAGGCTCTTCTCTCTTTCCCTTGGCAGGAAGGGGAGCACCAGAGTTTGGGAATGAATCATAAACAAACACAAAAATTCTTCCCTTCCCATTCCACCCTACTCCGGTACTTCTGCTTTGTGGGAAAAGATGGGCTGCTGTTAGAACACATGGCACAATGAAGCTAGGTATGGGATGCTCACCACTTGAGGAATTACACTTGGGACTAGTTACGGACACTATCAGTGGGAAAGGCAGGCAAATGTGTGCAAACCTGCACAGACTCAAAACTTCCCAGGGCTTACCTCTGGAGAGATGGATCCAAATGATAGGGGTGGGACTTTCTAACCCCGGAATGACTACTGGTAGCACTTTATAGATGAACACTTCCTGTTTCATGGGCTGCTTTTAAAACACATTGTTAACATGAAGATGAGTTTTGAAAGAAAATAATATGCTAATATTTTAAGCAGCTAAGTAGGATTGCTAGCCAGATGGTCAAACTCTTGCAGGAATGGGCAGTCATTGAATCTTTCCATTACTATGATGTGGTACAGAATGGGTGTTAATAAGTCTATCAAACGGCTACTTCCAGGACTATTCACATGCACATATATTTTATATAGGTATGGTATATGCCATAAAGCATATAGTATAATTTATATGATGTACAATTTAATAAATAAATTTGTAATAAAATGTGTATTATCAATACTTTTTATGTTTTGTCATAATTTCTTACTTTTATTTAGTCATTATTTATTAAAGAGACATTTGTTGAACACAACCTGTATTATATTAGACATTGTACTGGAAGTGGAGATGCCTAAATAGATGAATGAATAAGTCAACAGGTTCCAGGGGAGAACCATCATTCATGTTATCAAAGATGTGATCCTTATTACAGAGTTACATTGGCATCCAGGAGCCTTACCCAGCCTGGCTGAAGCAGCAGTTTCTCAGATGAGGTGGTATTCAAACGGAAGCAAGTAGTGCATGAATGAGGCGTAAGATAGGACAGTGTGCACATGCGTAAGGAAAACTTTCTAGAAGGGAAAAGAGCAACAGATTCTAGAGATATGAGCTTTAAGGGTGAGATTTTCCTTAAAAGCAAGAGATAAGAATAACTACGGTAAAGCAAAGAGGACTTGGTTGATTTCAGAGTGTGGCATGGGAGGAGGACGGCAGAAGGCAGAGAGAGGGTCTGGATGGGAAGCAGGGGTCGAGTGCAACCGGATGAGGGGATGTAGAGGAAAAACCATGAGAGGGACCACACGGTGTGAAGTTTAAGTGGGGAGCCCAGAAGTCGAAGACTGTCCTGTTTGTGTAGTTGGGATAAGAGCAGGTGACATTGAAGTGACAAGTAGATTGAGCCATTGTGGTTATCTAAGTGCCATGAACATGGCCAGAAACATGGCCAGCCACCTTTGTATCTTTCTACAGAGTCCGGATTTATTGAATAACAATCAATTTACACATCACTGTCTGAAACTGTCAGGAAGTCTTGAATTTCCGCCACAGTGGATCATGGTCAAACATAGGATCTTTTATTCCAATCTGAACTCCTAATATTAACTCACAGATCACGCAGGTATTACATGTATGTCTATGTGGTGGTTACAGATGTCCATGAGAGGGTTAAAGGGATACAGAGTTCAAGGAGTTCAAAGAAACCTTACTAGAGGGAGAGGAAGAGCCCATACAGATGCAGAGAGAGTCATCACATGGGTGGAGGAGCGGTCAAAGAACCAGCTTGGAGAGCCACTGGGGACACACAGAGGCAGACCAAAGCTACAGGTAGGTTCTCAGACTAAGTCAGGTGTCAAAGTTGAATCAAGCTTCAGAGTCAAGGTGCAGGACCACGGAGGCTGTAGAGGTGGGGTGCAGGACCCTGGAGGTTGCAGAGGTAAAAGGTTTGCAGGACTCTGGAGGTATAGGACCATGGAGGCTGCAGAGTTGGGGTGCAGGACTCTGGAGGCTGCAGAGGTGAGGTTTAGGACCATGGAGGCTGCAGAGTTGGGGTGCAGGACTCTGGAGGCTGCAGAGGTGAGGTTTAGGACCATGTAGGCTGCAGAGTTGGGGTTCAGGACTCTGGAGGCTGCAGAGGTGAGGTGCTCACCATGAAGGCTACAGAGGTAGGGTGTGGGACTCTGGAGGCTGCAGAGGTGAGGTGTTCACCATGGAGGCTGCAGAGGTAGGGTGTGGGACTCTGGAGGCTGCAGAGGTGAGGTGCAGGACAATGGAGGCTGCAGAGCTGGGGGTGCACAATTCTGGAGGCTGTAGAGATGTAGCACAGGACCAGATCCAGATCAGGTGGACAGAAGAACAGACAGATAGAAATTAGGCCAGTGCTCATTCCTAATGCAGGCTACTAATGTGTGATGATGTTATGGCGTTCCTTGGTCTGCTGGTTTTCCTGGCATGGTTTTAATGCACCCACATGCTCACTTGGTCCTTCTCCACTTGCTAGTTTATATAAGGAGCATTTGCTGTATTTTGTTTTAGGGGTGGTTATCAGTCTGTGCGTTGCAGTGCCGTGCAGCTTGTAGTGTCTGTGTGCAGAGTGAAGCGCAGACACCCTGCCTCTGCCTTTGCACTACAAATGGGGCCACCCAGTGCAAGACACAGCTTGAAAGCCACTGTTTTATACAACGCGGAGCGACTTGGAGCATTGCACAGCCTGGTCTCAACAACGATATTACAGGAACCAACACTTAATTAGCCATTCCTCTAACACGAAGACATTGAGACTATTAATACATTGTTATCATGAATAACCCCGCAAAGATTACTTTCGTCACGTAATTATTTTTTATTTTGTATGATTATCTTACTGAGAGCACTGTCAGCCGAAGGGCAGAATTGTTTCCCCGGGTCTTACGATGAGCTGCTGAATTGCTTTTCAAAGTGCTGGCAATAATTTAGTGTGCCAACACGACGGCGACTGTAGCAGCTTTTCTGCTGCTGTGGCTCCGGGCTTTGTTATATTAAAAATACTATTTTAATCCAGTGGGCTTAAGTGGTACCTTCTTAAAGATTAAAATTATATTTATTTGATCACCAGTGACATTGGGCTTTATTGGTGAGACAATCTGTATTTCCTCTTGCTTAAATGATCTGTTCTTTTCATAGGCTTTTGATGTTTTTATAGCTCTAAAGGAACCTGCTGTGGGTATAAATCCTTTGTATGCGAAAATTAAGTGCAGTTTTTTTTTCCTGTTTGCTTTTCTCACTTTAGGTTTGATTATCCACATGAATTGTATTTCAGTAATCATCACATGTGTGCATGTGTGTGTGTGTATGTGTGTGTGGTGTATATGCGTACGTGTGTGAGTGTGGACTTGCATGTACCATGGCACACGTGTGGGGTTCAGAGGACAATCGTGGGTGTTGAGTCTCACCTCCTACCTGTTTGAGCTGCTGTCTCTTGATGTCCACCACTGTGTACACACTAGACTAGCTGGCTTGCAAGTTTCCAGAGATTTTCCTGTCTTCACCTCCAATCTCACCACTGGAGCACTGGGATTACAGATGTGCTTCCACATCTGGCTTTATGTGGGCTAGGGTCTTCATGTGGACATGCAGGCACTTTACCACAGAGCCATCCCCCAGTCAAAATTGCATTTTTGTTACATTGGTGGCTTTTGTGGTTGTGGTGATGGTTAGCACACAAAGCAATGGATTTCAGATGACAGCTTCATTGTATCATCGTGTTTAATTCACGCTCCCCATTTGATGTGGGAGTGTCATATATCAATCTGTTGATTTCATTGGTTAAGCAATAAAGAAACTCCTTGGCCCTGATAGGTTAAAACATAGGTGGGAGGAGTAAACAGAACAGAATGCTGGGAGGAAGAGGAAGTGAGCTCAGACTTGACAGCTCTGCTCTCTGGAGTAGAGACGTGATAGCTCTGGTCTCTGAGGCAGACACACGATGAAGCTCTGACCCAAGATGGACATAGGCTAGAATCTTCCCGGTAAGCGCACCTTGGGGTGCTTACACACATTATTAGAAATGGGCTAGTCCAGGTGCGAGAGGTAGCCGAGAAGAGGCTAGATATAATGGGCCAAGCAGTGCTTAAATGAATACAGTTTGTGTGTTGTTATTTTGGGGCACAAGCTAGCAGGCAGCTGGGGTGCTGGGGACGCAGCCCTGCCACACTTATTACATCATCCATTACTCTCCCTTCCCCCCTTCCCTTTCTCAGCGGTCACTTTCCCTCTAAAATAGTATCGTGTGTGTGTGTGTCTGTGTGTGTGTCTAAATCTAGGCTCTACATGTGTGAGAAAAGCCAGCCATATATATCTCTTCCCCCATTACTTTCTCTTGGTCCTCTCCATTCACTTTAGAACTTTTGCTCTGCCCCCACAGCCCCCTCCCTTTCTACTTTCATATATATGTATATACAAGCTCATATGTGTGTATGTAATTTTTGAAGACAATGTAAATTGGCTATTCTAGCTTTAGGAAGGCACACACGGTCATTTCCTAAAGGAAATAAAGTGCTGGTATCTGAAGAGGTCAAAGGTCCTGGTAGGGAGCTCGCCCCAGGGCAGATGTTGTCATCACTGGCCTGGCAGATGTTATGGCTAAGACTGGTACAAAGGTGGCACAGACGTTGGGCATAACTAGGAAGCTACAGCCTCAAGTGATGGCACCAAGCTTCCCAAGACCTCAACAGCAAGGGAATCCAATACGCTCTGACAGCTGGCCAACCCAGTTGAACAGGAGCGAGGTGAAGACCAGTACCATCTTGGTGTCGTTGAGGTGGAACACAACTCTGTAAATTCAGAGCCTACGGGGAGAAAAGTAATTACTGAAGAAGGGGTGGAGATGGGGAAAATAATTTTTCTGACTTGTTTGCCATAAGCCAGACAATGTAGGATACTGTACATGCATGGTCTCATTGTGTTTACATGTGCGGCCATTTTTATTATTCCCACTTAATGTATAAGGAAACCAAGTCACATAGGGGTTAAATAGTAATTCAAAATAAAGTTAATTTGGTTCTCAAAGTCTGACTTCCCCCTTCCCACCCTGGAGTTCTGAAGATGAACTGAAGCAGTTGTCACCTCTTAGGCAAGTGCTCTGCCATTGAGTCATCCTTCTGACTCTGTACCTTCCTTGAATGCTGGGCAAATGCCACCTCGCTGGGTGCAGCCCCCACCTCTTTTTAAAAAAAATCTTGATTATGAAACAGGAATTAAGGGGCTAGTGGCTTCAGTGCAATTTGTAATCTAGGGAGGGGGAACCAGGAGAAGCACGGAGAAGTTGGGGAGACATGCCGAGTCCGGTAGGATGCTTGGGGCTTGGGGTTTGGTGCATGAGAAAGCAGGGACCCACTGGGCAACTCCTAACAGAGTTAATCGGAATCAGTCCTTTAGGAGACATTAAAGGAGCAGCAAGGAGAAATAAGATGTTTTTCTGTGGCATGTTTGTAGGCTCTGTGCAGATGATGTGAGTCTATCAAAGAAGAGTGAAGGGAGCTGATATTCTGACTGAAGAGAAGTCACTGCTCAGATACTGATTAGAACACAATGCCCTGGTTGTCTGGGAAGGAGTCTAAATCCCCACTGAAGTTGTCAGGGCAATAAAGCCCTAAATATCATAACAACAGAATCCATTAAATCATTTTCCCAAAATATCACGAACTCCAGCCCCTAGCAAGCAGCGCTTGAGGTAAGGAACAAACCAATGTGGACTTGTGCTCCCCCACCCTTCCCTGCACACTTTCTTCCCCTGTGTACAGAGATAAGGTGGGGCGATTCCTCATACCTGCAAGCCCAGGGGTGTCACACAGCCTCAGCTATCACATGGCCAGGGATCCTCTCCTCTCGCAAATCCTCAACTCCTAGCTTTTCATTTGGTGTGACTTGTTCCTTGTCCCCTACACCAAGTGACACATCAAACAAGACTTTTTGATTAGAGGGACTTGTGTGAAATGTCTGTTCTGTTAGGTATTTCCCGTTGCAATTTTAAGAAAGTTATCTGCGTGTAATCATGAAAAGACACACGTGGAATGAGAACAAAACAGTATATCATAAAGACTCAGTCCTATAGAAGAAATTATACACATAGTCATACATACTATAAAAGGAACCTGTGGTTGGTGGTTGTTTTTCTTTTTTTAAAATCATGCAGAAATTAATCGTTATCATCCACTATCCATCCTATATTTATCTCCTATAGTTGTAGATCTTTGCTGTTTGATGGGGCTCTTGGACACCCTGGCCTCTCTTCTAGGCCTCCCTTGCAGCTAGGTGTGGTCATGGAATTCTAGCTAGGGAGGTGTAAGCACAAGCTGCATCATACTTTCCAGAAAGTCTTTGAAAAGGAGGAGAATGCCCCTGTTTCCCCTATCTCTTTTGCTGGCTGTCAGCATGACATCCAAAATGGAAGCAGTCATGTAGATTCTGACACAGAAGCCTTCTGAAGGTGTTGAAGAAACAGGAGAAAACCTGTATTTGTAATGATTGTGGGGCCCTCATTCTTGTCTTGGACTACCTATTTATATATGACACAGAACTGTTTTCCTCTTCTGTCTTGTTTTAGTTGTCAGTGTTCTAAGTTACTGTCATTTAACAACTAGGCTACACCCTAGCTTATGTATATAGTTTGTTAATTTATTATTTTAATATCTAATCTCTCTCAGTGTGTGTGTGTGTTTGTGTGTGTGTGTGTGTGTGTAGATGCAACATACATGTCTATTCACCCACATAAGGGTCCCATGACAGACCAAAGTACAAATATCACCAAAGTTCAACTTGGTGAACCAATGAGTTTTATTTGGGTTACTTAGAGAAATATGGGAGAAGGGTAACTTACAAGAACAGAAATGACTGAAAGAGTACATCACAAAAGCCTACTCTAGCATAGGTGACAGCTCAAAAAACAAACAAACAAACAAAAAAAAAAAAACAACTGGAAACCTGGAGCACACTGCTCAGCCTGCAGGCCACTGAACAGATTCAAGAATGACCTTTCCAAGTGACTCAGTTGGTTTAAATCTCTTCCAGGCAGGTAGGCTGTCTCTGCTTCTTCTAGGCAGCTAGTCTTGTCTCAGAGACTAGGTTGGCTTGGTTTGAGAGTAACTGTCAATAGTCTTTATTGTTTTCTTGGGAGGGAGAGCCTAGTAAATCTGCTCAGTTTCAGGGACTTCCTGAAGCTATTTTGACTTTTTTTTTACATTCTGGGATTGTTTAAGTTTTGGAGGAGACACAACAGTGTGTGTGTGTGTGTGTGTGTGTGTGTGTGTACATGAGTACAGTTTCCTGCAGAAGCCAGAAGAGGGTGTTGAATTTCTTAAAGCTGGAGTTACAGGCACCTGTGAGTGTCTCGGCGTGGGTGTTGGGAACTGAACTCAGGTCTTCTGGAACACCAGGAAGCTCTCTTAATGTCTGAGCCATCTCTTCAAGTCCATTTATATATTTTATAAAGCCACAAAGCACACAGGGATATATTGAGAATTTAAGACTAAATCTTAGACATGGGATGGGATGGTTTTTCTAGGTGCAAAAGCTTTCACTGAAGCCACTTATCTCACTTTTAACTCACCCCTTTCTACTGCTTCAAACAAATTGTATCAAATCTGTACTTAACATTTTTTTTTTTTTTTTTTTTTTATAGAAAGGATACAACACCCTATCCTTAGTCCATGGATCATCTCAGTTTTAATTCAAAAAGTGTCATAACTGTTCTGGGAATAAGATATTGATTTAGTCCCATTGTGATTATTTTGGTATATTGTGGTGGGTTTCTAGATTACTAGGGACTCTTTTAGTGGAGACAAGACATGATTTAAAGTGGGCTAGGCAGTCTTTTCCTCTGCCCAAGTAAGCAACTTCTATCACTGTGTTATTACTAGGGTGTGTGAAAACCAAGAAGGAAGTGTGCATGTGTCATGTGTGTGTGTGTGTGTGTGCATGCATGTGTTTGTGCACATCGCATGCCCGAGTGTTTGTTTTGCATTGTGCAGCTTTGTGTTGTGTTGACTCGTGTGGGCATGTGATGGCCATGTGCTATGTGGTGTCCTGATGTCCAGGGTGTTCTGTGTTTACTAGCCATGTGTTTGCTGACCCTGTGTGCTACATAGGGGTGTGTGCACACCCTATGTGTATTACCCACTATTCTGTAGAGTGTCATTTATGTATGTGCATGCAAATGTAGGCATGAGTTTGCAGTGTCCTTGCTTTGAGTGTGTGCTTGCATATGTGCAGGAATGTGTCACATGGCATTGGCAGAGGAAATACCTTGTGGCACAGAGTGCTAAAGAAAGTTACATTTGGCTTAGAAGCCATACAAGAATGAGACATCGTGGAGAACCCCACCCCCTACACAGCCATCTCTGTTCATTGGTAAGAATGTAGTATTTATGCAATGTTTGGTTATCTAAATTGTAGGTGAGTATCACGATTTAATTTTAGATTGGCTTTGATTCATCTAGTACGGTTATCTTTTCTACTCCAAATGACAACAAGTCACTATTTCAAGTTAATCCCCCCCCAGGCATTTGCTTATACTTAAAAGACAGCAATTATCCTGAAACATAAGGCATTCTTAAAATAATAAAAAAGAAGGGCCAATTGAAGAAGAACAGATGCCAGCGACACACAACGCTGGCATTTTAGCCACCTTCAAGTACTGGTGTGGAAAGTATTTCCCGGCTCTCCCGCGTCACCAGTCATTCCTTGCCTGTTCATTCTCCTTATGTCCGAACAGGCCCAGATCGACAGCTGCCCTTTAAGGGGGTAGAGCGGGGCAGTCACTCCTGCGTGCGTGTCGGAGGGTTACGTCCCTCACAGACCTGGAGAGTCCTGACTGCAAGGGTGGCTTTACCACGGAGGGTTTACCATCATCTTGGAGGTCCCTGAGAACATGTGCTACTGTGCTGTGGTGCAGGAGCGGGCACGGCCCTAGGTGGCGCCGCTGAGCGTTTGCTTGATGTTTGAGCTGGAGGCTCAAAGTCTTGGGACCTGAAGACCTTTCTGACGGGCTTTGGCTGCCTCTGAGAATGCTCATAGGTGGCAAACATGGCACCAGGAACATGCTTATATCGTACAACTCAGTGTTGACTAGATTATTACCATAGTTTAAACTGAGGGGTTTTTTGGGGGAGGGGTGGTTTGGAGACAGGGTTTCTCTATAAACTGAGGTTTTATGCCCCTTGTCCAAGGTCACACAAGCAATAAACATCTGTGTTGGGATTTGAACCCAGGTAGTTGGGTTTTTGAGTTCCACCCTTAAATGCTGTTCTCTCCTGAGCACCTGGCACACAGTAACACAAGAACTGGGTGGGGGCGGGTGTTCACTGACCACGCGGGTACAAGTAAAGGCTCCTGTTCTGAAAGGCTTAGCTCGTGAGTGAATGAGACCAAGAGCCCTGGATTTTGGGAGTGATCTTGTGAGAAGTAAGTCCTTACTTTCGAGAAGTGATGGTTGATGGTACCGGGAGGAAGAAATATGACTCTGGAGATTTCTCTACATCTTCCAGGTAATGAGACTCTCTTGGGGCATCCTTTGAATTCCTCCTTCAGAAGAGAAGCAGAAACTGGCCACTCTCCTCCATGGCTGGCCTGAACTGCCTTCATTGTATCCTCAAGGCTGCAGGCAGAGCTTCATGGCAGGCAGAGCTTTGCCACAACACACCATGGTAGGGTGAGTGAGTCTCCACCGCTTGGAACTCTCCAAGATCCCTATCCCACCAACACAATCGCCCTTGCCTCTTCTCCCTACTTTTCCTTCCCCTCCTTCCTCTCCAGTTCCCTGGATCTCTCTACTCTTCCTCCAACACAGCAGACATGCACGCTCCTGTACCCTTTGCATTGGCCACACCCATTGCCCAGAATGCTCTTCGCCTGGATGTTATAACTGGTGTCTTCATTTCCTCCCAGTCTTTCCTTTCCCACTGGGCCTGCCCACTGTGACTGTTCTATTGGCAGTCACAACTTAGCCTCTCAACCCTGCAGTCCCCTGCCTCTTCTCCTTTTCCATTTTGTTCCTGTTTCTTACCAGATGTTAACACTACCACAGAACGTAGTTGTCACCGCCTTCATTGATCAATGTCTCTCTTGTGTGCAGGAATGTGGGGCTCTCTGAGTTCAGGTTCATGCGTTGTTTACTATAGCATTCCACACGCCCACAACATTTGCCATGTGGGAACATTCTTCTGTGGAAATGCCTGGAAATTCTGGGAAGCCTGGCTGAGTGCAAGTGAGTGCACTTCCACAGTTGGTGACAGGCGGGGACCTGCAGAGCTACGTGGGAGGAGGGGTTTTGTGCACTCTGCTGGTTTGGCTGATCCCAATGGCATGGCGAAGGGTGTACTCATGGACCCACAGTGCATCTCACCACCCATTGAAATGAACATCACAAGAACTAGCAAATATGTTATAAGGCTCACTTACATAGACTGCCCTAATTGAAGGACTATCTGCTAAACTTTAGCGTGAGGTCCAGCACACTTTCATATCCACAGGACCAGTTATGTTTATCCATGTGTTTCAAAGGATGGAAGCCCAGCACCTACCATGACCTTTGCTCGCAAATCTCTCAGGTAGCCTCCTTTCTACTTCTTACCTTTGAATTCAACACTCCAGTGCATCAAACAAGTTATCTGAGCCATGCCAGTGCAGAACTACCTGGGTGCCAAGGGTGTTCAACTCTACCGATGGAGGTGTGTGCAGCCCAGGAGTGAACCTCAGAAACACAGCCCTGAGTCATCAATGAGCAGGTTGCTATCTGTGTCAGTGGGCTTCCCAGAGCCTCGGGAACCGAAGGAAAAGTGGAACAACTTCTTTAGCATCCATCTCAGCACTTAAAGCACCCCTTCCTCAGACCAACATTAGACATCAGAGCACATGACTGGGTAGCCCCCACTCAGCTGATCATATTCTGTTTCCTAACTGCCTGCTTAAGATATTAGCATTAATCCTACCAAGAGTTCAATTTTCACATTGTCTCATATTGTTAGTGTGGTTTGTTTGTTTATTTGGCGTCTAGCTGCACAGATGTATTATCTAACAAATTTATTATAAGTTGTGCATGGGGGGCGGAGCTAGAGAAATGGCTCAGAGGTTAAGAGCCCTTGACTGCTCTTCCAGAGGTCCTGGGTTCAATTCCAGCAGCCACATAGTGGCTCACAACCATCTATGATGAAATTTTGTGCCCTCTTCTGGGAGAGAGAGAGAGAGAGAGAGAGAGAGAGAGAGAGAGAGAGAGAGAGAGAGA
>NW_026068065.1:2968198-2999838 GCF_014885135.2 Alexandromys fortis | reverse complement strand
GAGAGAGAGAGAGAGAGATTCCACATGTGTCCTCCAGGGCTAAGATCAGGGACTGGCATAGCTGTGCCTTCCCTAGTGTTCTCCAGCTCTAAAGTCTTCCTGAATTTTGAGCTCTGGACCTCCTTTCCACCTTCCAGACCAGTGATGTCCCCTGTTGTAGAATATTAGTTTAAAATGTCTTAATAGCACTGCTGGTGTAGTGGTATCATGCAAGATTCCCATAAAATGTCTTGCATTCATTTATGCCATGGAGTATTTGTCTAATGATACAAAGATGTGTTGCATTCTTTTATGTTGTATTCTTTTATATTGGCAGAGATGACTTGTTTATTTCCTGGACACCAAGACCTGAAATAATCACACAGAAACTGTATTAATTAAAATACTGCTCAGCTTTTTAGCTCAGGCTTCTTATTAACTAACTCTTACATCTTAAATTAATCTATTCCTGTCATTTTGTATTTTACCACGAGGCTTGTGGTTTATTGGCAAGGTTCTGGGGTGGGCGTCTTTCTCCTTTGACAGCTACATGGCATCTCCTCAACTCTGCCTATTCTCCCTCTACATCTCTGTTTGGATTTTCCACCTGGCTTTACTCTGTTAAGCCATTGGCTGAAGGCAGCTTCTTTATTAACCAATGACAATAAAACATATTCACAGCATACAGAGGGGAATCCCTCATCAATGTTATATTTGTTCAACTCTCTAAAACTGTGATACTTTGCAGGTCTAAAATACCTGAGTATCTAATAAAAAACCGAATTGCAAATAGCTTGGCAGGAGAGAGAAACAGGTGGGGTTTCCTGATGGAGGAAGGTCATTGGCTAATAAAGAAACTGGCTTGGCCCATCTGATAGGACAGAATTTAGATAGGCAGAGTAAACAGAACAGAATGCTGGGAGGAAGAGGAAGTGAGCTCAGAAATCATGCAGCTCCTCTCAGAGCAGACGCGATGAAGCTCTGACTCAGGATGGACGTAGGCTAGAATCTTCCTGGTAAGCTCACCTCGGTGCTACACACATTAATAGAAATAGGCCAGGCAGTGTTTAAATGAATACAGTTTGTGTGTTGTTATTTCTGGTAAAGCTAGCCAGTGGCTGGGAGCCGGGCAGCAGGAATGCAGCCCACAGCTCCCTACAACAGTTTCCTGGCAGAGAGAATAAATAGAAGGAGATGGTTTGAGAGGAGATGGAAGATCGAGAAAAGAAGGAGAGGAGGACATCAGGGGTCATCCACACAACCAGCCAAAGAGTAGGAAGAAAAAAGGGATATATAAAATAAAGAAATGTAAAAAGACCAAAAAAAAGAAAAGGAAAAACATAGTTAAAAAAGAAATTGACTAAATTAAGTTAGAAAAGCTGGCTAGAAACAAGACAAGATAATGCTGGGCTTTCATAACTAAGAATAAGTCTCCATGCTTTTTTTTTGGGGGGGGGAGCTGGGTAGCAGGGCCCCCAATGAGTAAAAGCCAACCAACTGCATTCCACCATCGTGGCTTGGAGTTTTATTTTTTTAATTATTAATATTTGCTATTGCAGGTTCATTTCTTTAATGTAGGAGGCAGTCTGGCTTCCTGTATATTCCTTTCTCACTCTGAGAGAATTATCTCTACTACAGCCATGTTCCCATTTCATCCACGCTCTCCAGGTCAGTGGCAGGGAGCCTCGTGAAATTACTCTATTGTCCCTTCAATGTCTTTGGAACCTTTGATGATAGCCCCTCTTATTTGTGATACTACCAATAATGTGTCCCCCCTCCCTCTCCCTCCTCCCCTCCTTCCTTCCTATTAGTCTTCTGGAGCCATTAATTTCAATAAACTTGTAAAGGAGCCTCTTTTGGCTTTGATGTCTTCCACCATAATTTGTCTGTTTTCCAGCTGAACTGTGCTTTTTTTTTTTTTGTTATGATGTCTGTGTACTCTTTATTTGCCGCTCAATTTGCTTCTCCTTCTCTGAGCTCTGGAGGTGGGAGTTCGGATTATTTTTAGGTTATTGATTTTAAAGCTTTCTCCTTTTCTAACATTAGTGCTCAGAGCTATGAATTTCCCATCTTATTTCTATCTTGCAATTTTCCGTTGTTAGGTGAAATATTTTCTGATGTTTTTAATGATTTATTTTTTTTCAATGGCCCCAGAGGAAGTGTAAATGATTTAGTAGCATGTTGCTTCATTTTTGAATATCTGGGAGAAATTTTCTAGATAGATGATTGCTATTAATTTGTAATTTAATTTTTTATGGCTGGAGAATATTCTATTACAATTTCATTCCTTTGAAATGTATTAAGACTTACTTTGGTCAGGTGTGATAGAGCATGCCTGTAATCCCAGCCGGAGCTCAGGAGGCAGAGGCAGGTGAAACTTTGTGAGTTCAAGACCAGCCTGGTCTACCTAGTTCCACGACAGCAAGGGCTGTAGTAGAGAGACTCTCTCTCAAACAAATAAACAAACAAACACAAATACAATACAAAGCAAATTAAAACAAAACAAAACAAACAAACAAAAAAGAAATGAGCAATAAAAGACTTTGGCCAAGCAGTCACTATATTTTGTGGAAGTGTCAATGTGCATTTTATTGCACATACACTCGGCAGGGTTTGTAGCATTTATGAATATGGCCAAGCCTGATAGCATTGCTTAACTATTTTCTTTACTTCTTGATGTTTTTAGTGCAATGGTCTACCAACAAAGAAGAGAGTGTTAAGGTTTGCACCATGGCTGTGAATGTGTCTGTGCCTCTCTTCAGTCTGTTCTGGTTTGCCTCCTGAGTTTCTAAAGCTGTGCCATTAGGGTGTTCATGTCTCCTGTGCTCAGATGAAGCCTTTCCTCTCTGTCTGTCATTGCCTATTGTCGTGTGATCCACTTCTCCTGCTCTCGAGAGAGCCATACCGTCTTGGCTGTGCTCACTCTCTCACAACGTATTTCTCCATGCTCTCCTTTCCACTCAGCTGGGTCTTCGGGTCCGTGGGCATCTGTATACGTAGAAGCTGTTTGGATCTGAGGTGCTCCGAAATTAATTACCTCACGAAATGCTATACAGCCTGTAAGTGGCAGAGCTGGGACAGCAAGTGAGCAGGCACCAGCACCCACTGCCTTAGTTCTGAGCCTAGATTCTCCGACCTTCCCTGGGTTGTCACTCTCAAAAATCTGCAGGGTCTGTTTTGATTCTCTCCACTTTCACACCCTTGGCTCAGACTCTCCTTCCTCATCTCTTGCCTCATTTTTTATGCTAATTTAAATTTTTACCTTTTGTTATTATATTATGCGTCAGTAAGACGAGGAAGGTGTAATTCTGTGTGAGCAGCGGCGATAGGGATCAACAACGAGAACTACAGTACGGCATTTGCTTTCTCTGAGGCGGATCAATTAGAGGAAGGACGTTGTGTCTCCCTAAATCTCCTCTGCACTCTGAAATGGGTCCCGCATCCCTGGAGGTTCTGGGATTAAAGCGACTATGAACCAATAGCTGAGGAGCCGTGCTCGCCTGGCTGACAGGCCTCAGTAGTGATGCAAAACCTGGGGCCCTGGGTCTCATCCCTGTAGCCGCCACCAAGCCCTGCATCCACCACCAAGCCCTGCATCAAACAGCCACCTATTGGCATTAGAGTGAGAACTGAGGCTTTCGACTTTCTGCAGGCAACCTCTCTCATCTTAGCAGCCATGGCCCCCGAGCTGGTGAAAGACCAGCTGTCCCCAGTACAGCCACAGCCGGGTAAACAGTCCAGTGCTGCACACGAAGGGCCTGTGGAGGACAAACAGAACTCATTCCAGTATCCGTGCTTCAGAATACTGCCTTTCCAGCTTCTCTTGCCATCACCTGCACCACTCACAGGAGCCCTCAAGTGGTTGCTAGGCAACAAGCCATCTCAGCACACACACACCCCTCAGATTTCTAGACATTTCTATCTGGATCCTCATCTCCATGTTTATCCTCCTGGTAAGAGAATCGGCCAGACACATGGCCAGAAGCTCTGAAGGACTTAAGAAACACTTAGGTCGTTTCTCTAGTCACAATTAACTCGAGAGGCAAACCCTGTCCCAACCCCATGCAAGAAGCTTCAAATGTTCCTGTTTTCTAGTTGAAAACGTGTGTGAGCCAAGGCAATTCACTCTGGTGATGTTGGCTAGTGTACATGTGGATTACAGGGACATTTCCTTTTCTTCTTTCTCTCATTGCCACCCTTTGTCCTTGCTTTGCTAGGAGACAGAGGGTTCTGGGTCTTGCTGTTGCTGGCTTGGGAGATGATGTGGAATTGGTTGGATTTTAAATATTCTTTCTCGGGTCTCTGCTCAATGGTTAAGAGACGGCACAATGAAGAAGTAAAAGAATGCACCGGAGAGATGACTGTCAATAAAGTGTGTGCCACGCATGCGTGAGAACTCATGTAAAGATCCCAGCATGACTGGGGCCTGGAATCCCAGCACTGGTGAAGCAGTGGCGGGCAGATCTTTGTTTGGCCACCCTCTGTAGGCACATTGGTACGCAGGGTCAGTTAGAGATTCTGTCTCAAAGCCTAAGGTAGAAAGTGATTGAAGAAGACATTAGATGTCCCGTCCTGCTACTGAACATACACGCATGCACATACAAGCAGGAGCACACAATACACATACAAAGAATTAAAACAATAAATGAATTCCTCTTCCATTTCTTCCAGCGCTGCCATTCTTTCCACTCCAGCCCACCAGTGTTCTCCCTCCTGTCCTCTGGACCTAAAACCTTGTTTGCAAGGCTGCAGTAAAACTCAGAAGCATACTATGGCTGCAGGTGGTAGCAACTGACCAAGAAAGCACCAGACAGGTGTTCTAAAGCCACCCGGAGGATTTCTACCAGCTATCCCAAGACACAAGCATGGGTCTTTGTTTGGGGGTTGAATTTTACCCAACTTGTGAACATCTTTTGTTGTCAACCAACTTTCTTTTCTCCCCTGCCAATCAAGGTAGCTCTGGACTTCAAATTCTTTCACCTCTTTCCATGGAAGAGTCTCTGTTTCTAAAAGACGGTAAGATTGGGACTGGGAATCCGGGGTGGGCAAGAGGAGAGTTTGCAGAGCTGCCACTGGCTGGGGAATACACTAGTGCTCTATCTAGGTTTCTGCATGAAACCTTTAGAGTAACACCATCAGCTACAAACACCACTTAGCAGCGAGGCTGCCAAGACTCAGGAAGACTCGGGCATTTATTTGTCTAGCATCACACAGTTGGTCAAGTGCCGCTGCCTTTTCACACAGAGCTAACCATGGCAGTTCTCCATGCTCTAACAAGGGAAGAAAGAAACGGACAGGGGAGCCCTGAGTTTCAGACCTAGGTGCTAGCCCAATGAGCTGGTAAACAAGATAGAAACAAGCGGAAGGTCCAGAGGAAATTGAGGTTCAAAAGCAAAGGCGCAAAGTGTGCCTGCTTAAGGCCTCTGTCGCCCCCTGGATATCCTTGGAAGAGTGGCTGGTCCGAGGCCTCTGGCTATGCTTTCTGGATTGCTAGATCTGGGTGTAGGTGACTGCATTCTTCTGAGCACAGTCATTTCCTTGTCAGGGGAACCTACTCCAAGAAGAACCCTCCGGTTGCATTATGCGATTCCACAGGAGTCAGCTTGAACTGAATCCCTTGTTGCTATAGGAACGATTTCCTACACAAGTTCTGGAGGACACAAGCTTGGATCGATGCCATTATTGTTGTTACATGTACTCCCACTGATTTACTTGGGAAAAGAGTGGCCAGCTGAACACCTGCCTGAGACACACCTTAAGGCCCTCTTTCTGACTGAAAGCGACAGCCCCATCTCTAATCACAGGAGCGCCTGTGACGCTGCCCTGCCGTGTGCTCCAAGTTTCCACGCCGTTTGTTTCCTAGGTGAGCAATGATGGGGAGGAAGGGCTGGTGGCTCAGTTCAAGGAATGCATCCTGGTGGCTGTGACTCATCCTCTGGAGCTCAAGTTCAGGACAAGCACAAAGGAACTGAAGGCCAGGAGCCATGTGGGCAAGCAGGCTCATCCACAGTCCTCCCCACGCAGCCCCCATTCCTTTGCTGTGCTTCGCTGGGTTCCCTTCTGGAGGCCGCATCACACTGATCAGCAGGAGTTTCCTAGGGTGAGCCACTTAGCCTTGGAACTTGGGCCGGTGCTGCTGCTCCCTGCATTGAGACCTGCGGCCCACAGACTATTTATACTTTTCTTTGTCAGGAGAATGATCATTTCCTTTTGTCAAAGGGAGACGAGGGCCTTGAGTCAAGGCAGAATTATCCATGTGGCCACAGTGGAAGCAGAAAGGAGATTGGATTTAAACCCAGAAGGCTTTCCTCTATGAAGTTAGTTAGCTATGGGACCTTGGGCAAGCATTGGGTTTAACTGGATAACATTTTTTTTCAATTATGAAAATGACAATGAAGTCTCCTTCTAAGCCAGGTCAAAAGAGTTCAGTAAGTTGACTTGTTCAGTTACTGTCTAGGGCTGACAATATTTCAAATAAATATAAGACATTCTTCGCTCTTGTTCTATTATAAAGAAATAAAAAAATAGATTTAAATAGTGTGCAAGATAAGGAATGGCTCTCTGAGAGAGGAGACCTGACAGGCACTGTGGATGTAGGAGCTAGGGAAGGATACTTTTGAGGTGCAGCAAGGAAGCTAAAAGTTATTTGCTTCATCTAAATACCCTCAGTGGTCTGTAGCCAGCAAGCAATAGCTCACTATAAGCATGGCAGGCAAGGGTCATTCCTAAGTGGCTTTGTGAATTTTTTTGGCACTGACATGAATTCTTGTTGGTAAAGTTTAGATCAGCTGGTGGTCCAGAATGCCTGGCATCATCATAATGCCCAATATACCCCAGAATGCCCAGCATTAAGGTGTGTTCCATTCCCCAGTAGGCAACCGCAGAGACCCGAAGAGGTTGCCACCATCATGTTGAGAACTCAGATTTGACTCCCAGGCCCCACAAGGTGGCTCACAATTATAGAAAATCCAGCGCCCTCTTCTGATTTCTTCCGGCACTGCTTGCATGCAGTGCACAGACATACATGGAGCCCCAAAACTCCTATGCACATAAAACGAAAGCTAAAAGGGAAAAAGATACTGTAAATACTTGGTTGATTTTAAAATGTCACTTTGGAAAAAAACCAATAATTGCTTGATGATTGCTTCTGAGAAGGATGTTGGGCCTTTAGGGGACTGGTTACAAACACATCATTTTGTTAGCTATCACACAAATAATCTAATGGCCCTCCTTCTCCATTCACACACCTGGATATGGCTCCGCAGGGCTGTCGCGAGAGCTCTCTCTGCTGAGATATCTTTATTAATGAGAACGAAGCTGAAGCAAATATTGTACTAATTAAGTCTACTGTGGATACTAATCTAGAAGGTGCAGCAAGGTGTGGGTGTGGGGGGACAACAGATGTCACACTTGTTCACTTGGAGTGCTTACGCATGAAAAATGAGAGCTTTAAAATGCGTTCTGAAGCTAGAATGTGAAAATGCAAGGGAGAGAGCTGAGATGTGCAGACTGTTGTAAAGTTCCCGAGGAAGCAAACACAGATTGCTGTGCTATAGTCCAGCCAGAACAGTGAGGTAGCCCAGCTCTGCCTGCAATGGGACCTCCATTGAAGGCAGCGACACTTATTGGAAAGTTTATTTTTCAGCACAGGAAAAGGGAAGCCAGGTGAGTTGAGACTATGTTCCCAGCAGGGGTGTGGTTGAGATGGCTCTCCCAGCCCTACAAGAAGTAGGGGTCAGTTGAAAGAGACCCCTTCATGGGAGGAGCCCCAAGGCCATCCCCTGGTGTTCCAGGGATAAGTACTTACTGGATTCCTGTGACCCAGACATCAACATGTATGGTTACACCCCAAAAGGGAAGGAAAGGACATTCCTTCACCATGTCACACCTCAGTCACTTTTCATCGTTTAATCTTTCACGCAGTAGCTGTACCAGTGTGAGAAAAACCCCAAGAAAAGCACGCTGGGGCCAGGGAAACCGCCCGCCATGTGACACCCAACAGGGGGCGCAAAAAGAGGCAAGGACAACTCTAAGAAGGGCCACTACGCCAGCTTCTGTGGCTCTGGGACTTCTGTCCTGGGGATGGAGCCCATGGGAAAGGAATTAGCCCACCCCAGTAAAGCAATTGCTCATGGATGGTAGGGTTCAGGGAATAAAGAATCAGGATCTATATCAATAAACACCAGCAACTTAAGGAGTGATCTCAATGACCTGTCCGTGCCTTAAGGAGAGTGAAAACACACACTGGCGAGGCTGGAGAACTGTCAGGGAGGGCTTCATGGGCTGTGCTGCTGCTGCCCCAGGAATGTGTTGGCAGAGAAAGGAGAGAGGGCTGAGGCTTTCTGGAGGATGGGGTCAGCATTCATATTCCTGAAAGGGAAGGGAGCGCACAAAGCCTCTAACCTAAAGGATCATAGGGGCACAGGTAAACTCCGCTAGTTCTTGACAATGTGTGGCGCTCTCTCTCTCTCTCTCTCTCTCTCTCTCTCTCTCTCTCTCTCTCTCTCTCTCTCTCTCTCTCACACACACACACACACACACACACACACACACACACACAAAACTGAACTACCCTTTGATTTGCAGGGGCCACAGATAAGTTCTGGCCAATGAAAGGTGAGAGTCAGTGATATGTGCCCCTTCCGGATTGAGGGAGTAGAAGACCCAAGGAGACTCCAGTCTTCTCTGTACTCTTCCATGACAAAGCTCAGACGTGATCCGGGAGGAGAGAGCCACAGGGTCAGAGCAGCCTGGGTCTTGAGTCACTCCCAGATCACGATAGGCAGGGGCACAGATTGTTTGTTTGTTTGTTTGTTTGTTCCTGTTAGTTTTTCAAAGAGTTAGCATTACACTGTCTAAAGCAGTGGTTCCCAATCTTCCCAATGCTTTAACCCTTTAATACAGTTCCTCATGTTGCGGTGACTCCGAACCTTTAAAATTATTTTCATTGCTACTTCATAACTGTAGTTATTGCTCAATACTCTTATGAATCATACATATCTGCGTTTTCCAATAGTCTTAGGTGACCCCTGTGAAAGGGTTGTTTGACCCCCAAAGGGGTAATGACCCACAGGTTGAGAACCACTGGCCTAAAGGGTTCCGTTCATGAGGCAAAGGTTGTAGTTTCCTTCCTCCGCTGTTTCCTAGACACGGCTCGGGCCATCTCCATTATGTTCTGCATTGCCCTGCCGTCTCACTGACGAAACACCCCTTGAGTGTGCAACAATACACATAATAGGAAAACCACTATTCTCATCAACAACTTTATTAATGAAACAGTGATTCTTTTTTTTTTTTTTTTTTTGATGGAGGATGGGAGTGCCCACGTAGGACAACACTTAGTGAAGTGAGAGAAACTTAGAGAGTGGACACAGGAAAGAAGTGGGATCTGGCAGCTGTAGAATTGTCCTCTAATCACCTCCTGACACCCCTTGCTTGCCACTCTCAAGAATGAAATGCTCACAGAATCTGCATCTGGAAACACTCACTCCCCTGGGGCTTGCTGGCTTGCTTGGTTGCTATGCGCAAGTCCCACCTGTGTGATCAATTTTACAGTGAGAACCATCTGCTCACCAAGTTTAATATGACATAAATATTCTCTTAGGCTGTAAAACAAGTTCTCGAACAAGTCATGCAGTTTCACAAGGTCTGTGAGTTCCCAGTAAGGGGAACATTTTAGCCCCAACCCATAATTCCTGATCATGTATTGGCATCTTCAAACTTGAGCACCAATTCAAAAACAAAGTTTAGCAAACTAGGGGTAATGGTACACACATATCTCCCAATGGAGGCAAGAGTTCAAGGCTAGCCTGAGCTTCATTGCAAGGCTCTCTCAGGGAAAAAAAAATGAGAAGAAAGGGGTGCAAGTTAGCAAAAAGCCTAGCTGACCAGCAAACTATCAAGTTTTCCAGATACCAAATGCATTAAAATCTCCCAGACAGCATGTTAAAATGCAGGTGTCTGAGCCTTTCTCAGAACTACTACTAAACCCAGAATCCCTGATCCTAGATCCTGGTACATTCTATATGTAATGAGTTCCCAGCAATCCTGGTGTGTGAGTGTAGACCAAATGGAAAGGCACCCACTTGGGTAGATTAAAACTGACCCGGGAGATCAAGCACACCAGTGATCCCATTTCTTATCCCCTTCCTAGATCCTTGCCCTTTGCAGACACCTTTGCAGGGCTTCTCCACTCTGACACTGGGCCCAGCCATGTGACTGGCTTTGACCAATGGAGATAGCATGTTTACATGCTAGAATCTAGGACTTTAAAAGGACATGTACCTTTAAAAGGACACAATTCTTACCCTTCTGCCACTTTCTTGAGAATGCCACTTGGGTTAGGCTGCTAGAGGACAAAGGACACAGGTATCACCTATGTCTCCCCATCTTCATCAGTGATGGTGATGAAAATGCAAAACTCCTACAGGTAAGTTCCCAGGTCAGGAGAGTTGGGGTACCAGAGGTTTCTCCAGGGCATGGCCACTCCTACTGCTTGATTCCTCCTAAAGAAGCTTTTGTTTCTATAGCCTTCTGCCCCCCTTTTCTCCTGTCCCTCCTCCTAGCTGAGCAAGGTCTAGACAGGGCGCTTTAGGATAAGCCACATCCTTGGACTAGGGTTGGGTAGGGACCAGAGTTTGGAGTTCTAGCAGACTGTACTGTAGGGACGAATGGTAGAGTCAGAAAGTTGGCTTCATAGAGAAAGAAGAAGCCAGAACACACCCAGAGCTTCTACCATGGGAAATCTATCGACACACTTTATTTTAATTTTGAGACAAGCTCTCTTTATACCGTACAGGATGACCTCAAATTTGTATTCTCTTGCCTCAGCCTTCAAATGCTGGGATGTCAAGAGTGTGCCATCACACTTAGGGAATACTAACCAGTGACTATTACATGTTTGCAAGCCATACAGTAGCAATTGTCCAACTCTGCCAATGTCATAAAAAGGCAAATATAATCAATTTATAAAGTGTCAAACATGGCTACCACAATAAAACTTCATAGGAACATGTCTGTGGGGATTTAAATATTTACAGACCCTGAAATTTGAATTTCATATACTTATTTTATCTTCAAATAATGTTTTTATGCTTTGAAAGTTCTAAATCCAGGCTGGTGCTATGTAGTAATTTTCTTGGATGTAAAGCCTTCTATCTTGGAGGGAAACTAGCTCGTTAAGACACGGGGTATTTGTGACTCCCAATGCCACCAGGATGAATGAAGGCATGTTGGAGAAGTGGGAAAGATGGAGGAGCAGAGAGGTTTTGTTGTTGTTGTTGTTGTCCTTTTGGTTTTTTCTCTTTATGTATGTTTGCTTGCTTGTTTTATTTTGATTTTTTTAAAAAATTTCCTTTTGGGGAAATCACTGCATGGAGGGGAGGCTATGGAGCAGAATTGAGGTTCATGATGTGAAATTCCCAAAGATTCAATAAAGAAATAATGTTTAAAAAACACATTATGTTAAGTGAAAGTGAGACACAAATGGTCATGTTAGATGATTTCCTGTGTAAAAAATGTTCAGAATAAATAATCCTAGAGACATAAAACAGATCAGTTTTTGGGGACAATAGCTAAAGAGTGTGAAGTATCTTTTTGTGGCAATGAAAGTGTTCAGGAATTGTTTGTGGTGACCCCTTCTCAACTCTGAATAAAAGGCCTTTAAAAAAAAAGATATAGGCTGTGCTAAGCAGAGGTGAAATATCACATACTGCAGGGAAGCTCACTGCACTCCAGAAGTAAACAACTCAGAGGTTTCAGGAAGTCCCTGAAACTGAACAGATTCGCTAGGCTTCCTCTCCTCAAGCTTTACATAAGCAGCAGGGTCTGATGAGAGGGACTCTCATAAAGCATATCCACCCAGAAGACACAGATGTCAGCAGAGCTGCCTGGGGAAAAGATAGGTTCAATCTATCGATCTGCCTGAGACTGGGCAGTGTGCTCCAGGCCTCCAGATATCTTCAGCCATTATTGTCCATGCTGGGGTGGGCTTTGGTGATGCAGCTGTCTTTGAGTCATTTCTGCTCCTGTAACTAACTCCTCATCCATACTCCTGTAAGTAACCCTGACAAAACTCAGTCCACCAACTTCAACTTTTGTACTTCCCCTCCTTTTGTCTGTTACTGGTCTCCTATCTTGGGTGAGCAGGTGTCTGTTCCTATCTCCTCAGGATTAGTGTCATGCAGCAGTGTGGGAGATGGCTCAGTTGGTAATGTATCTGCTACATAAGAACAGAGACTCCAGCTTGGCTCCCCAGAAACCATGTAAAAAGCTAGGCAGAGTGATGCATGCCTATAACCCCGTTGCTGAGAAGGCACCGATGGGAAAATCGAAAATAATGGATCTTTATTGGCCAGCCAACCTAGACAAACCAGCAAGCTTCAGGCTCAGTGGGAACCATGAATAAGTACAAAACATAGGGAACAATCCAGGAAAAAACCTCAGTGTCAGTCTTTGACTTCCATATGTACACAAACATGTACAGACACATGTCACACATACACATTATCAAGTACATACAACACATACACGGTAAATAGAACCCATTCTAAGCTTGTAGGCAATATTAGAAGAGGGGGCATGCCAGTTAACCCAAGACTTCCTGGATCTCCAGGTTAAAGTCCAGGCAAACAAGAGTGCTGGCTTTTAAATTAAGATTTTCACCTATTTATAGTTCAGAAAAATCAATTCATCAGATATCAACCCCCATAATTTTAATGAAATATACTAAGATGTCATGGTGGATTGCCCATAGGGAAAGCAAACACTACTTTATTACATTTTAGTTTCACCTGTCTACATGTAAAATTGTATTTCTTACTGAAGGTCAGTATTAAAAAACTGGAACACATTCACTTATAATTGTTCTTGTTGTTTTGTTTTTCCTCAGTCTTGCTTCCCAGTTTACTCTTGCTACTAAACAGCATTGTAATGGACTTACCTCCCTGACCCACGGGAGAGCAGAGGGTAAATCAGACATCTCAGGACACCATGGCACCTTAGCTGATGTAGAAAATGCAGACTAGAGTGATGGGTGTGTGTGGACAAAGGGGCCTGTACTCTGCGGATCAGTCCTTACTTGAGCATGGCCTGAGGCCCTTGCTGGTGGGGAAGGAATTACACCTGGCGGCTAGACATTCCCACTCCGGCAGCAACTTCCTGGATCTCACCTCGTGCTGCCCACCTCTCACCTCTTCCCACTTCTCGCTTTGCCCCAACAGCAAAACATTCAATACTCCCAGCACTCCTTCGCACCTTCCGGTCTTCAGCATGCATCCCCCCACCCCCAGCTTCCCGTATCACCCCCTTGGACTCCTTCTCACCTTCCGGTCTTCAGCATGCATTTCCTCCCCCTGTATCGTTCTTCCCTTTCTAGCTTTAGTACTATCAAAATGTACTTGCTTTGAAGACTCTATCTGGGTACTCTACTCAGAAGAAATCCTTCCCTGGTACTCCCACTCCCCACCCAGGTCCCACCTGAAAACCTTTGACCATTATGCTCCATTATAGTTCTTACACCATCTTATTTCCTAGAGATCTGACTCCATGTCCAGTTAATCTGGTGTGGGTGAATCTCTGTATCCTTAGGCCAACTGTGTGCTGAATTGGTCTCAAAGATGAACCAAATAGAGTAGAGATGGGTCTCTCTGAATGAACCCTGTTTTGGCGTGTGATTCTGGAACCCAGGGATGTTTTGTATCATTTTAAACTAGTTTTCAAAACCTAAAAATAGAAAATAGCAGGAAGTATTTCTGACTTTGATGGTTAGTTCCGATTGCTATGTGATCGAAGGGACAAATCTCAGAGCTGCAGTCAGGGGCACCTCTGTGTTTGTGAGGCTTTTTCCAGAAACAGAAGAACTGCCTCGGATGTGGACACTATCCCGTATTGTCCTGGACTGAATAAAAAGGGGAGGGAGCAAGCCATCTGCTTTCCAATCCCTGCTTCCTAATCTGTCCAAATGTGAGCAGGCAACCGCATGCTCCTGCTGCCAGAGCCAGAGCCAGAAGCTGCTTGTGTGCCTATGCCCTTCCCACCATGATGGGTTACACCCTCCGTCTGTGGAAACAAATCCTTCATCCCGTACATCGCTTCTTATCCAATATACAAAGACTGTGTATGTGGAGGAGGCTTATTTCAAATAACTTTAAACAGCATTTTTTTTAATGACACATCACTAGTGGGAATCCATCCCAAAGACAAAAGACTCACGGAGATATTGAGAAATCTCACTCTGTATTTAGTGGTCTTATTGTAGATGATAACTAGAATGTTATGAACACAGAAAGAAAAGCTCAAACAATTACATTTTGTCCAAATTTGTTAGGAGGGAACCAACCTTGCCAGCTCAGGTGATAAAATGCAGATGTATAAATTAAACCCAGAGAGTTTAAATAAAATCTTGTGATTCTTGCTTTAAATTGGAAACATCTGTATTAACGTGTGACTTACTTTCTTTTTTCTAAAAATGTGATATTTCCTAGTTGTGTTCGTCGAAAAGATTTAGAAGTAACAATAACTTAATAACAACAATCACCCCTAGTTCCTGGGTTGGAGTCACTAGATACCATTTCCCTCTAAAAGGAACAAGGACACCTTGAGCTGGAACATCTTGTTATGCCTAAAAGCAAGGCAGCTGCCAAAGATTACGGTGATCTCAAATGCTGTGATAGCCAGCTTGAAGAGGTTCCCATTGACCGTAGATGAGATGGTTTGAACATTAAAAAATTACTGCAGTAGATAGATACAAAGCCGATACATAAATGTGCTTGAGTTTATGATAATACCCAGTAGCTACTTTATACACATCCTCGTAAAGCCTCTAGCTACACCAGGAGATTCCTGGAGCATGGACTCGCTGTTCTGAGAACTAACAAATAGTCAAGAAGAGCCTTGACTTTCCTAAACAGTGCCTGACCTCAATCACACAGTCCCTACTTGTTCGTTATGGAAAATACATAACTAGTAAGTCGGGTCAGAAGGATAGAATTGTAAAGTCAGTAGTGTGTCAACCCTAAAAAAAAAGCAATGGAGACACAGTTGGGTGGTTGGGCATTTGCCTAGCATGCTAAGACTGTGGTTTAGATTCCTAGCACTGTTCAAAAAAAAAAGGGGGTGGGGTGGAGAGGAAGGGAGGAAAAGAGAAGGACAGAAGGGAGGCAAGACAAGAAGAAGCCATGGAAGAGCTGGAGATATGGTTCAGTGGTTAAGAACACATATTGCTCTTCCACAGGACCTGAGTTTGCACAGAACACTTTTTTTTTGTTTTGTTTTGTTTTGTTTTGTTTTGTTTTTCGAGACAGGGTTTCTCTGTAGCTTTGGAGCCTGTCCTGGAACTAGCTCTTGTAGACCAGGCTGGCCTCAAACTTTTTAACACAGCGGTAAAAAATAACAACATCTTAAAACTTGCAGGCTAATGGATAGATCTAGAAAACAATCATACTGAGTGAGGTAACCCAGACCCAGAAAGACAAATACAATATGTACTCATTCGTAAGTGGCTTTTAGACATAAAGCAAAGAAAAACCAGTCTACAGTCCAGAACCCCAGAGAACCTAGACAACAAAGAGGACCCTAAGAGAGACATACATGGATCTACATAGGAAAGAGAAAAACACAAGATCTCCTGAGTAAACTGGGAGCATGGGGGTCATGGGAGAGGACAGAAGGGAAGAAGCGAAGGAGGGAGGGGAGCAAAGAAAAACATATAGCTCAATAAAAACAATAAAAAAATTTAAAAAGAACTCATACTGTTCTTGCCAGGACCTGAGTTCAGTTCTCAGTTCCCATGTTGGGTAACTCACAAACCCTTGTAACTCCAACTCCAAGGAGGTCCAATGCCTTGGGCACCTGCTCTCACATTCACATACAGCCACACATATAATTAAAAATAAAATAAATCTTCAATTAAAAAAACAGAGATGGACTTCAGTGATCAGGATTTTTTTTTTTACAACAGATCTGAGATATCTAGAATCCCATAACAACTACCTCAATTCCTCCACGGAGGGCAGATCCTCCAATGGCCTGAGCTTTTAAAGCTTTTATTATTTCAACATCACATTGAAGACTAAGTGTGCATGCTGATAGGGCACATGGGAAGCATATGACATCACTATTAAACATTATTACTAAGTATCACTTCTCCCTCCAAAAAAAAGTCCCAAAGAAACTTCATGTAATCAAATTCTAGATGTGATTTCTAGTTCACATGACATATGGAAAATGCAGGAATCAGAATGACTCCACGAGTGATTAACAAGAAGTAATGAGTGCATAGGAGAGTCTACCATTCAAACATTTCATCCAGAAATAGTTTGTTTAAAAGAGAAATGATATATATTAAAAGTCATTTAAGATACAGATCAATTTTGGTGGCTCCCATGTAAAGGACCACAGGAGTTTACTGTACTGTATTTTTCAGCTCAACTGTAAGTTTAGGAGTTCTGTCAATTAAAAAAATAAACAAAGGTAGGTTGATTCCAAATTTCTGAGAAACCACCATACTGATTTCCAAAATGGTTGTACAAGTTTGCATCCCACCAGCAATGGATGAGTGTTTCCCTTACTCCACAACCTCTCCAGCATAAGGTATCATTAGTGCTTTTGATCTTAGCCATTCTGACAGGTGTAAGATGCTATCTCAGAGTTGTTTTGATTTGCATTTCCCTGATAGCTAAGGATGTTGAACATTTCCTTAAGTATCTTTTGGCCATTTGAGATTCTTCTGTTAAGAATTCTGTTTAGTTCCGTACCCTATTTTTTAATTGGGTTATTTAGAATTTTAATGTCTAATTTCTTGAGTTCTTTATATATTTTGGAGATCAGTCCTTTGTCTGATGTGGGGTTGGTGAAGATATTTTCCCATTCAGTATGTTGGCTTTTTGTCTTATTGACTGTGTCCTTTGCTCCTACCTCAGGATCCAGCAATACCACTCTTGGGCATATACCCAAAAGATGCTCAATCATACTACAAAAGCCTTTGTTCAACTATGTTCATAACAGCATTATTTGTAATAGCAGGAACCTGGAAACAACCTAGATGTACCTCAACTTAAGAATGGCTTAAAAAAATGTGACAATTTACACATTAGAGTACTACTCAGCAGTAAGAAACAATGACATCTTGAATTTTGCATGCAAATGGAAGGAATTAGAAAACACCATCCTGAGTGAAGTAACCCAGACCCCAAAAGATGAATATGGTATATACTTACTCATAAGTGAATACTAGCTATAAACAAAGGACACTGAGCCTTTAGTTCATGATCCTAGAGAAGCTAAGTAATAAGGTGAACCCAAAGAAAAACATATATAGATCCACCTGGAAACTGGAAACAGACATGATCACCTGACAAAATTGGGAGCATGGGGGTGAGGGAAGAAGGGGGGTAGAAGAGGAAGAGGAGGGGAGAAGGAGAGGGTTGAGGAGAACTTGAGGGAATGGGATAGTCAAGATAAAGGAAGGACAGAGAAGAGAGCAAGGAAAGAGATATCTTGATTGAGGGAGCCATTATAGGGTTAGCAGAAACCTGGCTCTAGAGAAATTCCCAGTAATCCACAAGAATGACCCCACCTAAGACCCTAAGCAGTAGAGGAGTGGGGGCCTGATTTTGACTTGCCCTGTAGTCATTTTATCCTAAATAGCACCATAGAACCTTCATCCAGCAACTGATGGAAACAGAGGCAGAGAACCACATTGGAGCACTGTACTGAGCTCCCAAAGTATAGTTTAAGGGTGGAAGGAATGAGAATATGAGCAAAGAGGTCAAGACCATGATGGGTTTACCCACTGAAACAGTTTACCTAAACTAATAGGAGCTCACCAAATCCAGCTGGACTGGGAAGGAACAATGATATGACCAAACTAGTCCCTCTATATGTAGTTGACAGTTGCATGGCTGGGAAAGAGACTGAGAGGCTACAGGCAGTGGCACCAGGATTTATACCTACTGCATGTAGAGGCCTTTTGGGATCCTATTCTCTTTGGATATATACCTTGCTCAGCCTAGATATAGTAGGGAGGGTCTTGGACCTTCCCCAAAGCCATGTGCCTTACCTTCCCTGAGGAGTGGATGGGGGACAGGTGGGAGGACGTGTGGAGGGAATGGGAGGAGGGGGGGGTGGGAACTTGGATTGGTATTTTTTTAATAAAAAATCTAATAAATAAAAAAATCAAGACTTACACAAATTGTGGATCTTTCCTGGGTGCTGATTTGATTAAGTCAAGCTATTTAAGATGAACAGGGAAAATGTCAGCATTGTTTTCTTCTAAATTATTATTATTGCTGTTGAGTCTGATTATTACACTGCAGTTATGTCTTATAAAAGGAAAAGGCCCTTACTTATTAAAATTAACACACACAAAACTGTTGCTAGGGCATGCAGTACAGGAGAAGAGGCCTGTTGAGTGTGACCAACATGAGGGTCTGGCTTCTTCTACTGATTTTATTATTCTCAGAGATGGAATCTTGTTATGTAGTTCAGGCTGGCCTCACACTGAGTATTCTCCTGTCTCAGTCTAATACGTGGTAATCTTGAACTTTTATTTTATTATTTTAGGTGTGGGTGTTTTGCCTGTGTGTATGTCTGGGCATACCACATGTGTGCAATGCCCCCAGAAGCCAGAAGAGATCCTTTGATGCCTTGGAACTAAAGTTGCAGATGGTTATGAGCTTCCAGGAGGGGAGCTGAACCCACGTCCTCTGAAGATCAGCCACTGCTCTTAATCACTGTGCCATTGATCCAGCCCCATAAGCGATAATCTGACAGGTCTACACTATCATGCTTGGCTATTTTTTTTTGTATCTTGGAGAACATGTGTTATTTCTAGACTCTATATTAATTTACATCAAGCACTACCTGGTGTGGGAGGTCTTTCTGTCTATATGTTACTTTTATTGATTAATGAAAAGAACTGCTTTGAGCCTTTTGCTGGGAAGAACAGAACTAGGTGGGGAAAGCTGATGTGGGAGTGATTTCTTATTAATAAAGAAACTGCCTAGGCCCCTTGATAGGTCAACCCTTAGGTGGGCGGAGTAAACAGAACAGAATGCTGGGAGAAAGAAAGCTGAGTCAGGGAGTCGCCATGGTTCTCCCACTCCAGACAGATGCAGGTTAAGATCTTTCCTGGTAAGCGCACCTCATGGTGCTACATAGATTATTAGAAATGGGTTAAGAGGCTGAAACTAATGGGCCAGGCAGTGTTTAAAAGAATACAGCTTCTGTGTAATTATTTTGGGGCATAATCTAGCCATGCGGGCGGCCGGGTGCCGGAGACGCAGCCTCGCTGCTCTTATTACTACAGAAAGCTAGACTGTATGCTGGGAGAAATAAGGGCAGAGTCAGAGAGATGCCATGGAGCTGCCACCAGAGTCAGACATGCCGAAATTTTGCCAGTAAGCCACCACCACGTGACGATACACAGATTAATGGAGCTGGGTTAAATTAATATATGAGTTAACCAATCAGAAGCTAGAACTAATGGGCCAAGCAGTGATTTAAATAATATGGTTTCTGTATGATTATTTTGGGGCTGAGCACCTGGGAACTAACTAGCAGCTTCTTCCAACAAATTGGTGCCCTATGTTGGGCACCAGATGAAGGTGGAAGTCACAAAATAATCCCACACTAGTTCAGAATTATGAATAATAAATGGTTAATTATTTAGGGGAAACTTACATATCACTGTCCTAGATAATAGTCCTTTGCAAGAACAGAGAACAGGAACAGAGTCCAGTAGCCAGAAGACAGAGCCAGAAGCAAGAGAGTGAGCACACGCTTTATGGCTGTATTTACAGAATAAGAGACCACACCCAAGTAGGCTGGTATTGTAAATGCTATTGGCTAAAGGAGCAGAATGTGCTCCCACAGCAACCACCTGCCTAGCAAGCCTGTAAAAATGAAGTGAAATAATATTTACCCCAGTGTAGTTGATATTTAGATAGATTATTTTCTTTAATATAAATGACTATCCCTTCTAGACAGATTTGCCCTTAACCAATGTCAATGTCTCTCTCTGGAGACTTAGGATGGATTTTCACAGTTACTGTAGGTTAATGACTAAGTTATTCCTTATGTCGTATGAGCTCAAGTAGCCTATAGTGTCCACTGGTCTAGAAAGCATCATACTGGAAATGCAAAGAACAAGGATAGAATTTACATTGTATCATAAATGACAGGCAGGGTGAAGAGGAGATAGCCCAAGTTGGTAACAACAGCAGGATCAACTGAAGTAATAATGTATGTAAATAGCTCGGAACATGCCTGGTTCATGGTAACACATGTTTTCGTTATTGTTTCCATTATTATTAGCAATAGCCCAGCAACACAGGCAGCTTCCGCTTCTGCACATCCTTCCGTTCACTGTTCTGCTGGCTTCCTTTCCAGCACCGAGGAGGTAATCTATAAATTGATATACTCTTTCTATGCTGAGCAGAGATGACTCAATCTCTTAATTCACAGATTCTGCTCTTGCCTTGGGCTTGAAGCATTTTGAGTTTCCATTTTGACTGCATTATCACTAATGGGTCTTTGACTCTCGTAGATAACGACTGCCTCAGCCATAACGATGAGGGAATCAATGGCCCCACGGGGTCCTCTCTTCGCCCTCATCCTGTTGCTCCCAATGAAGCCTGGTCCTCATTGCTGCCAGTGGGAATCAGAGATGAGGATACAATCAGTTCTTTACTAATATGAGCAAGTCCTCAGAGCTTGGGCTAGCTGGTGCCCTGGTGAGTCAGTGGGTAAGGAATGGCTAGAGAGGCCATTCCTATGTGTTTCCCCTCCTTCTCCTGAGCATGGGCTGCTGCTCAGAATAAACCCTTAGGGATGATGTCCTCAATGAGTTTCCCTGTGAGTAGTCACTTTGGACTTTGAGATGGTCCACACAATGAATGTGGACTCAGAAATACGACTTGTGTGAGGACCCGGGAGATACTGGCAGAATGCATCGTTCTAAGACAAACTGATGTTTAGACCTGTGACCCGGAGACTGTCAATAAAACTACATGTTTTGTTGTCTTTACTTCTATTGCAGGAGCCTCACCTCCCCAGAGTCCATGGTTACCCATTGCTCTTGGTTTGGTCAGGTTGTGGCTGACAGGGTCTCACCACCCCAGTCCTCTGGTTGGAGCCACGGCCAGCATAAAGCCTATCTCCGGGTCTCACCAATACCTCTGGCATTTACCCAGATGTGCTGGTTCCAGCATCACAGGAAAGTGTTCCCTTTCTAGTTTTTCCTGAGGCCTAACTCCAATGATTGTTAGTTCCCCAGTGTCTCACTGCTTGTGTGAATAAGGACACAAGTCGGGTAAACAGGGTAGTGTTGCCAGAGGATTACTGCTTAGAGAAAAGCACCTTAAGTGGATGGCTCATGAAGCCACTGGGCCAAATGTGCCAATGTCAACGGCAGGTCAGGGTTTGGGTTTCAGAATGACCAGGGTTGGAGAGCTGCAGGGCCAAACCAAAGACAGTGGAAACAGGAAGATACTGTCCTCGTCTTCAAATGGCAAGTAGCAACTCGGCTGGGAGAGGCCCCGCAGAAGCGGTGACATCTGGCTTAGTGGGGTTGCCCTCCCATCAAACTTGCCTGGGAATAGCCCAGACAACAATGGGTGCTCACCAGCAATCTACCCACGCGTCCGACTCAAGGCCACCTCAGGGTCAAGCTTCCACTGGTCAAATCCCAGTGGTTCTGTCATTTTTCTCCCCCAAGCTTCTCTCCCCTCTTTCTCATCACTGTGAGAGATCTAACAAAAGCAGCAAAAGGACGAGCAGGCTGGGCCAGAGAGCTGGATGGGCGGTTCTGAGCACCCACTGCTCCTCCAGGTGACCCAGTTCCCTTTCCAGCACCCATATCGGGTGGCTTACAATGACCTTTAACTCCAGTTCCAGGGAATCTCATGTCCTCTTCTGACCTCTGTGAACACCAATTTCCACGTGAATTGCATATGTATCCAAGGGCTCCTATGATCTGTACACCCGAACAAATATAAAAAAGACCCACTGCTGGACTGTAGTGTCCTGAAGCCTGGGTAATGCGATGTGCTCGGCTAGTGTGCATTGCCCGATTAGACTCGGAGAAAGAACTGGTGTCACCTGAGTTTTACAGTGCAGCAGCTGAGTCTCCAAGAGGTGAGTGACTCGCTGGGGGCCACCAGGGTGACAGAGGGCTCTTCTGGATGGGAAGAGGAGGATAGCTCCCTCTCGTTGTTGGAGTCCAGCGCCTGCCAGGACTACACCCCACTTGGCTCAGAGATTTTTCTGGCAGCAACTTCCGTCGGTTGCTCATTGCTTCTTCCCCTCACTAAGTTCCACAATGCCCTATAACTACATCATCTTGTATGCAAGGCGAGAAATGTACATGAACCCAGGGAAGTGGTCTGAGCAGCGGGTGACAGCCAAGGTGAATGGCCATTCTGTACCTGACGGATGGCCACAGGAGGGAAGTCTGAGCTTTACCTCTCATGAAAGACAAGAGACCTGTAACAATAGGTAATCAATTGTCTCCTGAGTTTCTTCCTTTTTAATGTATTTTTTTTTTTTGTTCAAGCTCTGGTCTTTTTGTAATTATTTGTTTCAAATCATTTCTTCAGAATTGCCTGTTTCTATTCTCCTACACATAGTACGTCGTGTTTTCTGTACAGCATGTCCTCTTCATGGGACATGAAGAAACAATGCTAACAAAGACTATGTACATTTTGCTGTTCTCTACATTTTTTGAGGAAAAAAAAAACAATTACGAGAGAACAATGATCTCAGAATCTGGGAGTTTTCTTTTGGTAAGATACAGGAGAAAGAGGAGTGGTCCAGGTTGTCTTTTCAGAGTTTTGACTGAGATCAATTTATCCAGCCTCAGATGCTCCAGGATACTAGGAGGGGGAGGTTCAAGGGGGCCACAGCCCTTTATTTCTTCTTCCCATCTTGATGCAGATACCAGGAGGGGGATCTGCAGGGGGGCACAGCCCTTCATTTCTTCTTTCCATCTTGATGCTAATTGCCAGCACTAAGGGGGCAGATACAAAAGAAGGTGACGAAATGACTTCCTGACTCCAGGGCCATCTGATCACCAGAATTTATCTTATTCCATATGTCTGTTGTGTTTACCTGGCTGTCTTTAAACTGTGCCCTTCATAATAAAACAGTAGTCATGTTTCAAAAACAAGCTTAATATTGTACAGACAGCCCAATACGTTGCTCACTAAGATAAAGGCGGTGAGTGTTCGTAATGCTCCCTTGGAGAAGTCGTTAAATGACAGAGACCTCTCAGGCAGGGCTGGAGAGAGAACTCAGCAGTTAAAGGCTTTTGCTGACCTTACAGAAGATCAGTTCAGGTCCCCGGCACTCACCTTAGATAGTTCACAACCATTTGTAACTCCAACTCCAGAGGACCCCAAAAACATCCGCACTCACCCGCACATACCTGCCTCATACACATATATACACATACACATATGCATATAATTAAAAACAAACAAAAAAACAACAAAACAAAAAAAACCCCAAATCTTTAAATAAATGACTTTCAGAATTCTGAGACTGCCAAGTGACGCAGGTCAGAGACAACAGTACATCCTTAGGAGCCTCATCAGTCATTGTCACAACATGCCCTTCTAGCGTATGAATGTGACCCTATGCCTGGGCCTCGTGGCTGGGGAGATGGACACGTAGTTTCTGTGATTCTGGGATAACAAGAGAAGAAGGATTAATGGTCAGTTCCTTCACTAAAGGACCTAGGCACCTGCCAACTCCAAGGGCAAAGAAAGAAACTTGTGGGAGGAGCTTGGGCACTTGTGGGAAGAGCTTAGAGGAGTGGTCTTGTAGGGCTTCATGGTAGACATGACTTTGATATGTACTGCATTTTAATATTATTTCACTAACTTCTTACTGAACCGAAGATAATTTAAGTTTTAACACAGGTATGCTTTTGAAAACAAAGTATGGTTTGGTATTATCTTTAGCTGTAGATAGCCCCTGGGGATCTGAGCTTGTGTCCCCTTCAGACAGGAGGGGGCTGATGCCAGTCATTACAGTGCACACCGCAATGCCAGGAGTAGCGAGGCTAAAGAAGGAAAAGTGTGGCAAAACCAATGACCTCAAAGGTCAGCTTAGACAACACAGCAAGATCCTGTCTTAAAACAAACCAACAGAAATAAAGCAGAGGAACACCACTGTAGATCCAGAGGGAGCAGGAAGCAGGGCTGTCTACTCCTGCCACCAGCCTCTGGTCACAAATGCTTCCATGCTTGATTAGCAGAGTCAGAAATGTGAAACATTTAAAAATTATGTGTATATGTGCGTGTAGGGGTGTCGGGGTGTGAGTGTGGGTCGGGGGTGCCTGCATGTGAGTGCTGGGCCCAAGGAGGCAAGGTGAAGAAGGTGTTAGATCTCCTGGAGCTGGAGTTACAGGGACTTGAGAGCCCCCATACTTGGGTGTTTGGAACCAGACTCAGGTTCTCTGCATTCTTAACCACTGAGGCATCTCCTCAAGTCCAGCACAGAAACTTAAAAAAAAAAAGTTAAAAAAAAATAGTGATTGCATTATGATTCTGACATTTTTGGAAAGATTTGTGGCTGTGGCTGGGCTGTGTTCACGCCCTACCCTTCATCTTTGGAGAGGAAAGCCTTTAGAGGGGTCATTGAGTTGAAAGTGGGATCTGGCATGGGATCTGGGACGGGATCTGCTCCAGCCTGGCTGATCTGAATGACAGTCTTACAGGAAGAGGAGTACAGAAAAGGTCCCAGGAATCTCAGTGAAGCCAGGTCACCTGCAAGTGAAGGACACAAGCCCCAAGAGAAATCACACCGGAAACCCCCATGGATACCTTCATCTTGAACCTCTAACAGCCTGAACTGGGGGGAAATTTATTTCTGTTGCTTGCATTTTTTAGTTGTGTGTACTTTGTTATTCTTGGTGCAAAGGAATCTTTAGCAGACTCAATCTATAAAATTTAATTTATTCAACTAAAAATGTGTGACTAAAAAAAAATGAAACTGGCTCTCTGGTTGTAGAATTTTTCGTGAAACATTAGAAGACATAGGAATAGGTCAGGCTTAACTGGGGACCATATCTAGATCTCAGGCTCTTGTTGACTGCACGGGCTCCCCTGGTTTTCTGTTTCTTTTGCTCAGAGGTCTGGTTGACTGGAGAGTGGCCACAGGCCAGCCTGATATGGTCCTTAGTCAAAACTTTTCTCGTAATGAATATTCTCACAGTGTTTTTTTAGTAAAAACTGTGCAGGGCTTTTAAAAAGTATTATATTCACAAAAAAGATGAGCAACTTTTACCTAACAAATAATGAAGTCCTTGCTGTATCTACAATGCTAACTTTTCTTATAGGAATTTTCCGGGGTCCTATGGGAGCCCGGTATAACTGGCCTATGTCCCTGAGGTGAATTAATGTTTGTTTGGATTATATTTCTTAGGCCAGCAACCAAGTGGCTGACCTTCATGCCCAACTCATGAGCAACTCCTGGCTGCCCTTCATGGCTTGCCACATCGCTGACCAGTGTGCTGCATCCTACATAATACTCCCTCTCTCCAGGTCAGTAGGAAGGCAGAAATCAGACTTTACTCTAGCCTCTTTGTGTGAGTGTGTGTCTGTGTACATGTGTTCCACTGGTGTGGGCATGTGTAGAGGACAAAGGTCAATGTCTGGATGTCATCTGTTGCTTTTTCAACTTGTTTTTTCGAAACAAGGGCTTTCATTGAACCTACAGCTTGCTTTCTTTGGCTTGGCTGGCTGACCAGTGAGTTCCAGGAACTTCCCTGTCTCTCCTGTCTCTGCCTCCCTGTTACAGATGCACACGACCACACCGGCTTCCACATGGGTTCTGGGGATCTGAATTCTCATGCTTGCACAGCAATCACTTTCTCCTCTAAACTTTCTCTTACCCAGAATGCATCTTAGCTATGAGTTCCTGGGGAGGCATGCTGAAGACTTGGGCTGGGAAAAAAAAACTAATCCTTTCTTCTGTCCCTTTGTCCTGCCTGCTGGGTGTCACCCCCCCCCCCCGGAGGTCACCTGGCTCCTGCTCTGCCTCTCTAACTCACACCTGGCTGACCTGACAGAGGCTGAAGGGGGAGGATTTTAGGTTTGTGCCTCAGTTCCATCACCTTTATGAACATGAACAATTATTTAATCCCTTTTCATTCGTTTCCGTGTCTATAAAATGATAAAAAAAAAAAACACATAGAGTCTACTTTATGGGACCGTGGTTGAAGAGTTAATAAAACAATGCTGGTAAATGTAGCATTTAACTTCAATTTACTGAGCAGAAATCTTGAAACCGGCTTTAAAACATAATCATGACGTAGTTGTGGCAAAAGGAACAGATTAGTGCTAAGAGAAAGTGGACGGAGAAGGAGCAAGCCCTGCAGTACACAGGCTGTGCTCTGGAAGCAAGCAGAGCCTTGGCCGTTGGAGACTGGCATAAAAAGCCAGTTGTTGCTGTCCAGATGTGCTGTGGAGCTCAGGGAGATGGTCCCTAGCACAGCCAGGTACTCAGCGAAGCCCTGTTAGTAACATCAGGTTATTAAAAACAGTCTTCTCCAACTAGAAACAGTTGTATTATTGAATGAGCACTGAAGCAGAATATGATGTACACAGAAGCGGTTCAGAAGACGCTGCTCCCACACTTACGTCTGTGGAGTAAGGATGACTCGGAGCTGCCGGGCTCTTGAGGGTCAGCGGGCACAGGAGAGGTTTCCTAACGTTCTTTCCCTATCAGGAGGGCAGATGCTCAGCAGTAGGGAAAGGGGAATGTTTAAAGATGGGAGAAATAAAATACCAGCTCTCCTTTAGAAAAACAATACATTCTGAACCAACTGTAACTAACCATGACCCCAAAATATGGATTCAAGCTGCTCTGAATGACGCACCCTCCAAATCCTCACAACTTAATGACAGGGGGTGGCTTTGAAAATTGTTGCAGTGGGTATACTGGTTGGTTTGTCACTTCCCTTTCTACCTCCTGCAGGAGCTGGAAGACAATCACAGCCTCTCTCTTGCCCATTCCCACATCTCCTGTATGAAAGGGTGGCCTGGTTCTAAGTTCTCTCACCCCACTGATTGCCGTAGTTGATCTGGCTGATGCAGCTGGTTAGACGGAGTCCCCTTCTCCCTCCTGTGTCATGAGTGTCCCCTCTGAAGCTGCACACTCAGGTGAAGAAAACAATCTTCTCTGAGAAGGAAGACCATCCTTCTTGCTGCTCACTCCTCCTCAAGCCTATGGAGCAGCTCCCAGGAAGTTTCCTCTGTGAACTGAAAGCTTTCCTTCTGTTATCTAGCTTTTAGTTCCAGACAGGTGACTGGGAAGAAAAGGCATTAATGGTTGTGCCAGCTGTAAACCTTCTAAACTATGAGATCTGCTTACCAGGCAAGATGTGCCTGTTTGTGTAACAGTGGCATTACTGTTATGGGAATAACCAACCCTCCTCTAATTGGATTTGAGACCTGCTCCATAGCGTGAAATTCGTGCTTGTTACTGTAAGCCTTGTAAAAACCTGTGGCAGGAGAGAGCATAGGTCCTAGGGGGAACTGAATGCTGTGATTAAGCTAAATAGTCATAGCATCAGGCTACCTTTTAAAGGTTTACATTTGCACCCATAGACAAATGCAACTTTCAGCCTTTGTCTCTCTTTCCAGAGGATGACGATAAATGCAGAAAGTCATAATTACAGGTAGTGATAAATTATGATATCACTATGAAAGAGTGATAGAAGCATGCTCCCCTTAAATGAGAATGTTTATGTCATCCCTACTGATGCTCAGGGGACACTGCAAAAGAAGGGACAGAAAGAGATGTAAGAGCAAGCCAGACTATAGGGACAAGGGCTGACATATGCTACCTTTTGGGTAAGACAGTCACTGCAATTATGAACTCATAGCAGCTATGTCTACCCGCAGTGGGTTGTCACAGGAATGGACTCACCAACAGTTAAACATGGATTAAGGGGGGATCTCTAGGGGCCCTACCCCTCACTGCTGAACTATTTCCTATTAATAGATTCAGGACCCGAAGAATCATTGTCTTCACTTGTGTATCCCACTGGGAGCCCCATCAATCCAATGATCACACAGATGAATCACAAAACAGGCCAAAAATCATGATAGACAAACCAGACTGGGAAGATTTGGGAGGGTTGGAATGGAGGGAGGCAAGAGAGCTTAGAGGGAGGGAGAAAACAGAGTGCATTATACACTCGTAGGAGCTGTCAAACTACAAACTTAATTTTTAAAAAAGATGCTTGCTAGGCTGTTAAAGGGAAACTCCTCAATCACAAGTCTGCCTCATTAGTCATGATAAAGATGTGCATACATTTGAGAAGGATTCTGGAAGAATAGGGAGAGCTTCAGCAATAACTCTTTACACCATAGGTAATGAAGCCTCCTATTTTAAATTCCTACATACCTGTCTTAAGTAGGGTTTCTATTGCTGTGATAAACACCATGACCAAAAGCAACTTGAGGAAGGAAGGGGTTGATTTCAGCTTTCAGTTGGAGTCCACCATGAAGGGAAGGCAGGACAAGAACTCCAAGCAGGAGCCTAGAGGGAGGAACCAAACCCGAAGCCGTGGAGGAGTGATGTTTATTGACTTGTTCTCCATGACTTTTTCAGCCTTCTTTCTCATACAACCAAGGACCACCTTCCCATGGGTGGCATTGCCCACAGTGGGATGGACCCTCTCCCTGTTCCAACATCAATCATTAATCCAGAAAATGCCCCACAGACTTGTCTACTGGCCAAGCTGATGGAGGCACTTACGCAGCTTAGGCTCCCTCTTCTCATATGACTCCAGCTTGTGTCAAGTTGGTAAAATCTAACGGGAACAAAACCCTTACAACCTACAATTCAGACCTATAATAACGAAATACTTCAATGTGCACCTGTAACCTGGAGGCAGAAGGACTGGAAGTTCAAGGTCATCCTCCCTCAGCTACATAATGAGTTTAGGGCTAGCCTGGGTTACAGAGACCCTGTCTCAGAATAAAAAGATAAAGAGCTTACTAACGGAGTAGGTAATATCCCACAATTCTCTCTGCGGGACAGATGAGGACACCAAGGCAAGAGACAAATTGTTGTGTTTGTTTTTGTTTTTTGTCTAGGGTGATAATAGAGGTGGATTCTGAATTCAAACCCAGTCCCTCTTGATAAAGAGCTGCTGAATCGCCAGGCTCAGGAAGCAAGCTGTTTGTTGAACTGCGGCTGAATTTGGAAAGTGGATCCAGGAGGCTATGGGGTGTCCACCAGCTACTGTACCCACTTGAAGATGCATATTGTTTCCATTCCAAGTTCAACGAGGACAACTCTCTCATGGCCCTTTTTGTTTTTTAACCCCAGTGTCTGGATTTGGTATTCATCTCTTGCCCTGTTCCATCAGGAAGTCTTCCATGGGTTTGATGGGAAAATACAAAATCGAGACGGCTGCTGGCTTTGGTCGTTGCTGCTCGCATGCTCTTGACGATTCCCTTTATCTGTCTCCGTCCTTTTGCTGTTTGAGAGGAACAACCTTAGCCCAGTTCCCCAGTTGTCAACAAACACCTCATAAATCTGCTGTTTTCCTCCATTTCCAAGACAGATGCTCCATTTTTAATGACTATTTTTCCTTTAATTTTTTCTCTTCACTGTAAAAAAAAAAATCATGCCAGGGGATTCATTGAAAGAAGAAACTTTCTTTTCTCAGAAACATGCGTTAACATTTTGGGAATGTAACTTTTAAAATGTTTTTTAATGTTGTTTAATTCCCCCCCCCAATGAATGTACTATTTGATGAACAGCAACAAAATTTAAAATGTGTGTTTCATCCTGTGTCTGGTCTGGCATTTCCATCCCACCTGACTCATGGCTAGGTGAGCTTTGTGCAGATCTGTGTGGAAGAGCAAGCGTCAGTGTCAAAGTACACTCAGTGTGGCCCTGAGTACACAAACACTGTGACTGTTTGCCACCTTCAGTAGCTGGAGTGGTCTCCATCCTATCTGCTCTGCTCAAATCTGCACAGTACTGATGCTTGATCTCATGTGCTTTGCCTACGCTAGAGAAGAATTCTACCTCAGAGCTGGAGTCCTTTCTACTCTCTATGAGGACAGTGCATTGGGGACTTTAAAAACCAGCACATACGGAAGCAGCTTATTGGCAAGGGAAAGTGTTGTCTCCTACTGCCATGGCAATACGGAAGTTCTACCCATTTAGTGCCTTTGAACATCACTTTAACTGGAAAGAGAAACACTGCGGGTTAACCAGGTTAATATGAGGTCATTAGAATAGATCCCAGCCCATCATGACAGGAGTCCTTACAACAAGAAGAAACCTGGACACATGAATGTGTGTGTGTGTGTGTATGTATGTATGTATGTATGTATGTATGTATGTATGTATGTATGTAGGGGGTGTCCCTGCAAGCTTTCTGGACAACAGGGAAACAGTCCACAAAGAGACAAGAGTGAAACTAATGAAACTTGGTTTAGCCCAACTTAGGTACCATTGTAGAGTCAAAATTTTCAGAGCCTGACATCAGTTCATTTATCTTGGCCATATTTAAGCACAGTACAATTTGAGCAAAGGTTTTCTGATAACAGTTGACCCCAGTCTCATGAATACAACAAAGCTTAAGACATGCTTACATTGAAGCTCTTTACAATTACATATGACTTCTTCCATAAATATGGCTTCTGTTGACTTAGAAACGATGCTCAAGCTAGAAGTGTGGAGAGAATGACCAAGGTTAGCATCGTGTCTGGGAGTCAGGGTTTGGCTTGACAGAGACAACAGAGAAACCTATGAGGCTATTTATTGTAAAGTACACATGACATCGCTCATAAAGATGGGCTTTATGGACTGAGAAGCAACGCTCAAGGTTTAAGTGGGGGAAAGTCTGGCATAAACAAACATACAGTTCTGGGGGAAAAGAGTGGAGCCTGACTCAACGGGCAGTAAAAGCTTACCAGGTTGTAAACTATATTTTCCCAGCATTCCAGGAGAACAACAAGATATCTTCTCCCTTTGAAGATATGGACTGTGTTTCTAACTTTCCCTGGCTTCTGCAGTGTTAGGGTACCCTGAACTGGAAGAGGTAGGTGAGAAACAACTTAAGGGAATTGATTTAGGGTTGTAGTTTTAGAGATTTTAGTCTACCATGGGGAAGAGGGCACAAGGTTAAATATACATTCTGATTAGTTATGACAAGGTTTGGTCATATATATGTTCTGATTAGTTATGACAAGGTCTGGCTATATATGCATTTTGATTAGTTATGACACAGTATGGTTATGTATACATTCTGATAGTTAAGGCAAGGTCTGGTTAAATATACATTCTGATTAGTTATGGCAAGGTCTAGTTATATATGTATTATGATTAGTTATGACACAGTCTGGTCATATATGCATTCTGATAGTTATGACAAGGTCTGGTTAAATGTACATTCTGATTAGTTACAAACCAACTTTTGTTTTTTTTTTCTTTCTGCCACTGTCCTTCTGTATTCATACTGTTATATTTCAGCCCCATCCCAGGTAGACACATGAGCTTTTCCGGCCATTCTGAGATATTACAAGTTTAAGTCTACCTAAAATCAAAGCTTCAACTCCATCCCATTTAAAGTCCCTTGGTTTTTTGGTTCTAGGTTAACTCTACCTCATAAACCCAAAGAGGCCAGCCTG
>NW_026068065.1:2808101-2968164 GCF_014885135.2 Alexandromys fortis | reverse complement strand
ATATAATAGATAGATAGATAGATAGATAGATAGATAGATAGATAGATAAAATCTCACACACCTTCGAACCCTTGTATTCAGAGGCTGTGAAGTGACTGTGAATTTGGGACTAACCTGGGCTACAGACAAGGGTATTTTAGGAAAAAAAAAAGGAAGGTAAAAAAAAAATTTAAAAAACTAGAGAGTGTTTACACTGCCTCAATAAAGTTAAGCCCAACATTTTAATATGTTTTTTTTAAGTAACTATAATGTATGTGACATCATTTGTTTCTAGGACTTTTAGTTCACATGACTCAATGGTAATCTTGTGAACACGAGCACCGATGTACAGTGGTTGGATAGGGAGTTTCTGGGACCCACATCGTAGTAGAAAATGGTTCGTCATGTTTGGTGCTTCCTTCACAGCACTGAGGATCTCACCCATGGCTGTCACTTTCCCAGGGACAACAGCCTATCTTCGGACCTCCTTACTCTGGTAAGTTGGCAGGGGCTTCGTTTGTCTCAAACCCTTGGCCTCTCTGGGCTTTGCGCTTTTCTGATGTGTGAAAGAAGTTCGGTACTGTCTAGTTCCCATAAAAACAGTCTGCTCCCGCCCCAGGGTGCATTTGTGCTGGATGGAGAGGCTGTAATTGTGCACATCCTCACATGGCCGCAGCTGGAGAGAGTGCTGGAGCTGACAGTAATCACTTCTCAGAGGGAACATTTGCCTTAATGGCTTCCCAGGAAGCCGGGAGCCTGGACCTTGGAGAGGCTCTGGGAGGAGATGTGGCGGTATAGTCAAGGCAGACACATTGTTCCTGCGTGCCCAGCCCTACACTCAGACTCCCCCAAGGCATCCAGTTCGCCTAAGTCAGCCTGTCGGGGGTCAAAAGCCCAGGCGTTAGCTCTGCACAAGGAGGCCAGAGACAGCCTCAGGAGGCTGCAGTTGGAAGGGAGGTGAGAGACTCTTTCAAGGTTTGTGTGCTGCACTGAGACTTTGCCCAGCTCCCGGGTTGCTCTCCCAAGCCTTCTTAGCCAGTCTGGCTCTCCTCCCGCCCCTGCCACCATTACCAGGTAAAATCTTCCCTCTAAGTCCTTGCTGTCCTTCCCACTTGCCCTTCCTGCCACCCTTTCCCAGCAGTCTATTCGGCAGATGAGGTTGATCATTTGGAACACGCAGGCAAGTTCATCTTCTCCGATCAACATGGACGAGCCTGGGGTGCAGAAGTGGCCTTCAGCAAGTGTGCATTTCCTCGGCCAACATGGATGCCTCCTCTGTACTTAGAGCTGTACACAAATGTTGGATTAAAAAAAAACCTCCTACTCCCACAAAGCCCATAGTCCAGCAGAAAGGGAAAAGAAGGGCTGCTTTCTCCGATCTCCCCAAAATTGAGGCCCCTGGCATAAAACTGTAGCAGCTACTTGAGAATACAAGCTTACTATCAGACTCTTGACTCATTTTCTTCATCCACTTAGAACCTGGGAAAGGAGAGGCAGGAGGACATGGCCGAGAGGGGACGTGCAGACAGATCTACTGCAGTCTTCAGGGAGCCAGGAAACCAGAACCAAGGGTGTTAGCCTGGATGTCAACCCATCCTGTGCCCCTCTTCTTCTCTACTCCCCAGAGATATCTGTCAGGGGCACTCCTGGTATAGGATCTGCACGAGCCGCCAGGGACAGAGCAAAAACTAAACAATGGCTGCAAAGGGAGGGGGGTTAGCAACTCCATTCAGCCTCTGGTTCAGGTGGCTACCAGGAGGAGATGGCATCCGGAGCCAAGAGCTCCAACATATACTTTCAAAAAGGCTTTGATCATCTCAGGCAGACAAGCGAATCTCCTTTAGTTGGGCAAACTCCCTGTAAGGATGTGAAATGTTTGTACACTGACAGAGCGGCATCCATCTTGGATGCTGAACATGCCCCATGCATCACGGTGGAAGGGGAAGATGCACATCTGACATTCTCTTTGTCGGATGTGGTCTTCACTGTTCTGTCTCGGTGAGTGAAATAAATACGGTTCCAGACTTGTTTACACACTCCATTCTTCAACCTGCATGTTCATGTGTGGTATTAAAGTTTTGACTATCGGATTTTCTAGAGTTTTTTTTTTTCTGAAAACAAAACTATTTGAGGAATTTGGTTGTAAGTACCGGTAGAGAGCATAGACAGACGAGGTCATGTTACCCCAGGCCATTCAGAGGTATCTTCTCAAAAAGGTGGGCTTTGGGCCTCACGATGGATGACGAAGACAACACCAAAGCTCTTGCCCGGTCTCTTGACCTCCATGGGCAATCCCACCCTTAGCTAGGGTGTTGCTAGGTAGAGAGAGACAAGTAGCAATGGTATCAGCAAACCGATGCTGCTTACATAATCTGGCTGGAGTTGCCAGCAGCCTGAACTGTAAATGAGGGAACTGAGGCTCAAAGGCACAGAATGACTCCCTTATAATCACTCGGGTTATAACGAGGGAGCCAGGATTTTTCAAAGGTCTTCTAGTGCTTAGAATATGCTGTCAAAATTGGCTTTCAATTGCCTTGTATATGCCAGAAAAAACTATCTTGTATTACATGAATGTATTCTATGGTAACCCAACGGGATTAGACCAAAGGGGGGGGGGTGTTTGGTACTATTTTAGAATGGACAAAATAATCTATGTTTAAAAAAGTACTTTGACGTAGATGTTTCCAATAAAAGGTCCACGGGGACAGAGACGGGGCAGACCCGCATTACATATTTAGAGTGATATTAGTCAAACCAACTTTGAGAACCAGACAACAAGGGGAATAAAAAGAACATCAGAAATCGATAGCACAATTTTAGCGTTCGCTGCATTAAAGTGAGGAGCTCTGACTCATTCAACATGTGATGTCAGGCCAAGTCGGTTACAAGGGGCAAAAATATATTTGGGGGAGAAAGTTGGAAAAGGAATGGCAAATTTGAGTATACCACAGTTTGTAATTCATCCGGGGGAAATATATATGGAAAGACATCACCAGGGCCCTTGCTGGAAACGTGAGGACTCTGTGTGCACTCTTAAATCTGAAGAACCGACAGAGAGCACATATCGGCCAGGGCAGGATGCAAAGGCAACGTGCCAATTTAGAGTGACTGGTAATGCATTGTGACGTCCAGAGAGAAAACCTTCAGGACTCAAATGAGCCACTCTGAGGGGCGCAGGGTCTTTGATCCCTAGGCACGGCACGAGATATCATTAACCCGCAGAGGGAAAGAAGATTTCACTGTTCAAGGAAGGGGAGATTCTTGCTGCTCCTGTCTACGTTTTCCTTTTATCTGTTCTCTGAAAGCATTCTCCATCATGTTAATCCCGGTTATACACGGTGTCAACAGCTGCTCTGTCTTCGGGTCCCCTCCTTTGTCTTTCTTCATCATCTACCGTTTTAACATCCATGGCAAGACTCATGTGGTGGTGTTTGGAGAGGCAGGGCTATTATCTCCCGTAACTGATGCTGCTTTTTTTTTACTCCAAGTGGTACAGTTTGACCAAGGCCTCTAGAGCCACGCAGCAAGCAGCCGGAGCAGGCTTTGTTCTTTTCTGCTTGTATTTGTTCTCATTGCCTCATCCAGTAACATTTCTGGGCTCCATCCTCAATTATAGAAATTAAGTCGCGAAATTTGCTTTCCTGAATGTGTTTTCTTCCCACAGAATTGAAGGAAGCTCATAGAAGGGACTGTCATTTGGACTGCGATGTAGCAGGCTGAGATGAAGCTGGAGCTGACACTGCTCAGTTAGAGAGGAATTTATTCTAAGTCTTGAGGCTGCGTCTTCCAGGTATGGGAAGTCATGGGCACGAGGACCTTGAAATGCGTCTCTCTCCAGTATTCCCTTCCTAGGCAGCTGAGACCTTAGCGTCTTAGGAGATAGTCAATTTTCTTTTGAAATCCATTCTTTCTTTTTACCTGTAGTTTAGGCTCTCCGAAGTCTAGGAAAGATTGATTCATCTCCCTGTAGCAAGAAATGGTTTACAGGATGTGAAAAAGTGTGTCTAACATGAAAAGCCAAGACTGCTTAGCAATTTCTTTTTATTAAAATTGTAATATATTTATTCTATTTCTTTCAGCTCAGACGGGAAGCTGACATCCACCAGTGTGTCCCAACTGCTACCTCACACCATCAGCCTGTGGGAAAATATGTCCCGGCTTGACTCATGTCCTACCAAATCTTGCGATACAATGTGTATACAGAAGAACATACACAGCGATACAACGTGTACACAGAAGAACATACACAGCGATACAACGTGTACACAGAAGAACATACACAGCGATACAGCACAGATGGAGCCAAGCTTGCGTTTGGCCTCTGGTAGGAGTCTTTCCAACCTTCATGGTTTTTATCCGTTTCCACGATGCCCAGCGTTTCTCAAGTAGCTGGGGAAAAGGAAGAAGAATGATGGAGGAGAGACTGTCAAGGAGGTGGACTCTCAGATGAACGGGTTCTCTGCTTCTTTTAGGCCACTGGACAGATAAATGTAAGTAGCTTAATTCTTTTGTGGTCTGAGCCTATGGAAGACAGGGGGATTGACACTTGAGAGACCTGCATAGAACATGGAGGGGGGGAGGAGGAAGGAAAATAAAAGAAAAAAAAAAGGTACATTCTGGAGACTTCTGACCAAGCAGCCGAAAGTGGAGAGAGGATGTTGGTCTAGCTTAGTTACTGGTTCTAGAATATTCAGTGACAGTGAGTGGATAATTCAGGGCTCTAACTTCTCCTCCACTTCTCCTCCGTGCTCTCCTGCTGAGGCTGGGGCCAGGCTCATTAGCACATCCGCTAGAGGCGAGCCCTTGCTAGGAGAAGAGGTGAGAGCAGTCGATTTTGCCGCTCATTAGCAGCTCTGGACAGACCGTGGTGGGAAGATTGAAGCTATTGGCAAAAAGAGAGTCTGCTGCCCTGGGGATGCAGTTAGCCTTTCTAGTCCTTTCTCCATAAGTCACTCCCTGGGAGTTGACTGCTGGTCTCAGAGCGGTGAGCAGGACACTGCTGATTTCTTTGAACAATTAATTAAGTCTTTATGCAGTTATTTAAGGAGAAGAGGTATATTCGTAACCGACACCGTTCTAATCTCTGAATTTCAGAAAAAAAAACAATAACTGTTGTATGTCTAAGATACTATGGTACAAATTTATACCAGTGTTACATATATTTGTAGTAAAAAGTATTTGTTTGCCTAAACTATAAAATGTAGCTGGGAGTCCTATGTTTTACTCTACAGCTTTGTAGTTATAGAGCCGACCAGCTGCCCCAAGGTGAGGGGATGAATTTGAATAAAATCAAATAGAATTAACATGTAAAGTAGAACAGATGTCTGTTAAGAACTTATAACTTCTCAAACGCTGACTAGGTAAACGCAACTCTTTATAGCAAGGTGCTAGCTTACCCTGTAGCCCAGTTGGTTAGCAGCAAGTCTAAGGGCACAGGCCCTGCTCGATACCCGGACATCGCGTTCCATCTTCACGGTACTCAAGCAGTGGAGGAGCGTGTGTTTGTCAAGGGGCGAGCGGGGACAGGCATAAGACAGTCCTTGACTGCCGTGTGGTTGTTGAGGAGAGTTGAACTTAAACAAAAACAAATGACTGAGTTTCAAAAGAACAATATAATCGCATCAAGGAAAAATGAAAGAAACAGTGCATGTAAATTTTAATGCAGTATTTTAACCCCTTTTTGCTCTTTGCATAGGGAATCAGTACAACTTATTAGTTCCTCACAAATGCTTGAATAACATGTCAGCTTTTATATATACACATTTTCAACATCTTAATGTCTTATTATGCCACTCTTAAACTGAAAACAACATTTAATCACTATTTCTGTAAAAAAAATGTGTCTTTTATTATGTTGTAAACTTAGCAATGATAATTAATTGCTTTATTATTTATTCTCTAATTTTATTAAAATCCTTTGAGGTCTCAGTATAATGGATACTCAGTAAAATAAATATTGAATAATTTTAAAACATGTTTTTGTAAAGGTGTACAAATCCTTTTTCTTTTTTCTTTTTCCTTTCTTTTTATTGATGGGGTTGGACCCAGGGCTTTGCACATGCTGGGAACAGGCTCTACCGTCGAGCTGTGCCCCCACTCCCTATTTTTTTTTTTTTTGAGGTAGGGTCTGTCTAGGTAGCTCAGGCTAGACTTGGACTTGAAATCCTCCTTCCTTAACCTCCTGAGAAGGGTTACAGACAGGCACCACCCTGTCTAGACACAAACAAAACCTGAATTCTAACTTATTAGAGCACGTGGCCTGGGTCTGATCTGAGTGTCTCCGAAGGTTCATGCGTTAGAAATTAGTCCTCGTGTGGTGTGTTCAGGAGATGAAAGTGGGCAACATGCATGGTGATTAAGGGATGGAGGAAATCACCTCAGAGGAAGTGCTGCTCGTCCCTGTGAGAACAAAAAGAGCAAGCCTGCCTCCTGCCTCTCCCTGGCTTCCTGTCTCTCAGACTTGCCCACCATGATCACCCCCACCAGGCCGTGATGGAGCCCTCAGCCTTCTTCAGAGTCAGGCACATTTGCTGCCACGGTGCTCTCAATTCTCCACAGCTGTGAGCTAAATAAACTTCTTTTATAAAATATCCAGCCTCGGGCATTTTGCTCCAGCTATGGAGATCGGATTGTTATACAAGAGATGTATTGTTGGAGTACATGTCCAGCCATTCTGGAATTATTCTGTACATCATTACTGTGGAACTGAGCACAGAAGAAAATGTTTTTATGTCTCAGAGGAAAGATTCAGGATTCTCTAAGAGAGAAAGAAGACAAATGAGCCCTGGGATTCGTGGCCACTCTTGGCTCTGTCCACTGACATAGCAATCACAGTCCAGGAGCCAAGAACACAGCTCTTGCTCTCCATATTCCCTTTCATGCTGTACCAAGTGAATAAATGAGGACATGGGGGAACATTGTTCTTCAAACTAGAAAGCCAACTAACAAGCATAGACTGGATGCATTTGAAAATCAACTTTTCCTGACCTCATAGTACTAATTCATCAGGATGAGACTCACAACAGACGCAAATCTCAGTGACTCTCCCCTGTTGCAGGGGGTTGCTTGTTAGTTCCCAGCTGCTTAGCCCCAAAATAATCACACAGAAACTGTATTAATGAAATCATTGCTTGGTCCATTAGCTCTAGCTTCTTATTGGCTAACTCTTACATATTAATTTAACCCATCTCTGTTAATCTGTGCATCACCAAGAGGTTGTGGCTTACCAGCAAAGTTTCAGCACATCTATCTCTGGTTGCAGCTCCATGGCTTCTCTCTTGACTCCTCCTTCTTAGTTTTCCCCGCCTACCTAACTTATCACCACATAACTGTGGCTTACCAGCTAAAGTTCTGGCATCTGTTTCTGGCAAGGCTACATGGCTTCACTCTGACTCCTCCTTCTTCCACCCAGCATTCAGTTTAGTTTTCCCCACTTAGCTAAGTTCTGCCCTGCTATAGGTCTAAAGCAGTTTCTTTATTCATTAATGGTGATCACAGCAAACAGAAGGAAATACCACATCACTCCCCTACACATGACGTATCAATTGCAAAAGGAACGATACTGCCTTATAGTAGAAGTGTTGGCTGATAACAAGGGAACGCTGATGAGGCCCCAAACTTCTGTGAAGAAATGACTGATGGCTTTGTGCTTTCAAATATAACACTCTGAGGACATATCGGTCACGTTAGAATTCTGCTAAAAGTTCATGGCCCAAAATCAGTTCCCTGGAAGAATTCAAATCCAAACTGAAGACCTTTTAGAAAACACCTGGTTTATCAAGATCACCAATGTCACAAAGCACAGGACAACATAATTCTGAAATTGCCCCAGATTAAATAAGATGAGCAAAACAAGGACAATGTAGAATGAACAATCTTGAATTTGATGGGGGGGGGGAACACCATAATGAATGTGCTGAGGGCAACTGTGAAGGGTGTCTATGATGGACTGTATTTTATTATAGAAAATAATATTACAATGGTTCCTAAGGTTGAAAACCACACTGATTCTGAACAGGACATTCTTGCTGACTACTTAAGGATAAAGGGCATAACAGATGCGGCCTACAGCCATTTGGCTCAGCAATAGTTAAAATGACCATGCACAGATAGAGGTAGGTCTATTAACAGGTAGGGCTAGACAATCACACAAAGTGGTGTGCTAACGCAGTGATTGGCAGGTGTAAGTGGACTTGTTAGTTATGAGTAATAAGGTGTAAGTAATGAGTCACTGTTATAACCTTTTGCAGATTTCTTGTGCGTCTGAAATACTTTTCTAGACTGAGTTGTTTTTTTTTTTTTAAGTTGTGATTTACTAATCTTTTCCCTGAAGAACCGAGGCCTAAAGGACTAGACATTTAACTAGAACTGGAGGTCTGAAATGGCCAAAAAGGACTGGGCTGTGGGTCAGTGGGAGGCAGTCAGTGGGATACTATAAAACCCTGATTCAAGTTAGTGTCCTAGTGACCTTGTCCCTTGGTTGAGTTGTCCATAGAAGCAGCAGGATCCCTGAGAAAAAGGTTTCCATACAGTCACTGAACCAGAAGTGGAGGGAGTTATCCTCAGCTCCCATGTCCTCCAGCGCCTCATCCACTACAGGTCCACTTCTAGCCCTAACTCAACTCTATCCCTTCCCATCTTGTGTATTGTCAAGGTCCTTGTCACACACATCCTAGTCTGTCTCCTTCCTGCCTTTGGGGGCAATTCCCAGACCCATCCTTCTAACTGTGGAGTGAAACACAGCACCTAGCAGGGCGGCCGGGGTACCATTGTTCCTGCTCCATCCTCCCCACAGGGAGGTGGCATCCCCTACCCCTGGTGCTTTCTGATGTTATCTTTTCCGCTCTACTCTCTTTGCTCCAACAATTCTGAGTGATATTTAGTGTCCCGAACACACAGTTGGGGGTTCTGAAAAGGTTCCAGAATGCCACACTTCTTTGCTTAGGTTGGACCGATGTTGGAAATAAAGGAATAGAGAGAGACAAAAGAGAGCTGGTGTGTAGCTCAGTTGATAGCGCGCTTGTCTAGCACACATGAAGCCTGGGTTTGAAGCCCAGCAACCCATAGAGATAAAGCTGCCACCTCCCAGAGGGCAGCAAATCAAAGTTGGAGAAGGACAAGCCTGCTCTTCAGGAAAACCTCTATAAGCCACCATGATAGAAAGGTGTTGCTTCCTCCACAGCCCAGGTCACAGCCCAGAGAGTCAGGACTTCTATGAATGGTATCTCCACATCGTTCAATAGAGTTAAGAAGTACCATGTTTTGTTTCCTTTGTTTGTTTGTTTGTTTTTGAGACAAGGTTCTTCTACAGAGCCCTGGTTGTCCTGGAACTCACTATGTAGACCAGGCTGGTCTTAAACTCACAGAGACCCTCCCATGTCTGCCTTGTGAGTGTTGGAATCAAGGTTGTAGGTTGAGCCAGTATGCCTGGCCTTCCATTCTTAATATATTTTAATACCCTGTTTTAGACTGCTCTCCCAACATCCTTTCCTCCTCCTCCTCCTCCTCCTTCTCCTCCTCTTCCTCCTCCTGCTTCCCTCCTCCTCCTCCTCCTCCTACCCTCCTCTTCCTCCTCCTTCTCTTCTGCTTCCTTCAGGAAAGCAGCTTACTGAGTGCGCTGCAGTGAACTGGGCAAGGATGAAAACAGCACTTTTTACCCTGGTACTCTTTTCAATCAGTTAAATTTGAAGATGCTTTCTCTCTCCAAGGTTATGAATCATAAGATTTGTGTTCACTTTGTTTATTTCCCTTTTCTGCTGAATTGGCTTTTTGCTGTTCTCTTTGACATGTTTTGCTTTGTGTGGTGAACAGCAAACACTTGGGCTACTCATTAAATCCAAGATTAATATGCATTGTGTGTATGGGGGAGCAGGTTTAGGGTTGTCCCAGTATATAGGCTTAGGGGAGGAACTTGTAGCACAATTCAGAAAGCCTCCTCACTTCCTCCCTTTCTTCCTCCCTCCCTCCTTCCCTTCTTTTCCCCCTTCAGAACCCCTATATATCATACTCTGGGTGTCTTTTCTCTGGCACTACTCCCCTTCTCCAGAGAGAACCTGGCAGCCTCCTGCCTGAGGACTCTCCCGGTTACCGGGATTCCAGAGTGGAAAAGGAGTAAGAGTTCTGGACCACAGTTCACCCCAGTCTTCGCTCCCAGAGCAGCGCACTGCCGTTTCTCTGGATGCTCCCTAGAGGTAGCTCCTAAACTCCTCGAGATGGCAAGTGACCTCGTATGTACCTTCTCAAGCAAGCTTCTCACCTGTCCACCACCCCCCACCCCCGCCATCTTTTGGAGACATGGTCTTGCTATGTAGCCTACACTGGTACCGAATCCGTGATTCTCCCAGCTCAGGCACCTGAGGGTGCAGGCATATCAGCTTCTTCTGTGTCCTATACCACCAAACTCAGGGGTCTCTACTCCAGTCTCCCCATTCTTTGGGATTGGGCCCTATTCGTTTTAATCGTTCTACTCTGATTTTATTGCAGGTCAGTGGGGAGAGAGAGAGGAAGACTCATGCTTAAGCAACTGACGATAACTATCACTCCTTCCTGTGCCCTGAGCTCATGTTTGCATTCAGCTTCACTCTGTTCCCCTCCCTTGCGGGGTTTCTGAGGGCGCATGTCCCTTCAATAGATCATGGAAGAATTATCAATTCAGTTAGATGGAACTTAATTCTTGCAGTTGCTGCTCCTCACTGGAAAGCCGGAGGATGAAGCGGAGGACCCCATGAGTCTTCCTCAGTCCTCCCATTTGCTTTAGACAGAGTCCTGACAGGTTTTCAAGACTGAAGCAGAAATAGCAAACTCCTACTCTAGTGTGCCTTGTTTAGCACGTGTTCAGCTTTTCTTGACCCTTTTTGAGAAGTGCTTGTTTTACTTAGAAGTAATTGCTTTTCAAAGGCTGGCGAGTCTCATTAGTTACCAGGAGAGAGAAGCTAATAAGAAAGGTCTCCCGACTGAGCCAGGCAAAGCAACAGAACAAAATGTGTAGTGGGGCTCGCCCCCCCCCACGCCTTGATCAAGTAGGTCCTGGGTGTACATAATTGAAAGAAAATTGACACATTATCCAAGACACATTATCTCTGGTGGGTACAAGCAGCACTGGGTACTCAAGGGGAGTCCTTTGCGGTCCAGTAAAGAGCTGTATGGAGGGTGCCTTGCCCTCAGATGGAGATGCAGCGGGCAAGGTTCATCCACTTCTGCAGCAAAATCCCAAAATGGTGATCATCCATTTCCTAAGGCTGCCACAAATGGGGTGCCTCAGATAACATGTTCATTGTCTCATGGCTCAGAAGGCTCCAGATCCAAACCTAGGTGCCCCCAGGTGATTCTTCTGGAAGCTCTGAACAAGAAGCCATCGTCCCAACCTCTGGTGGCAGAAGTCTAGCCTCCTCTCTCTCTCTCTCTCTCTCTCTCTCTCTCTCTCTCTCTCTCTCTCTCTCTCTCTCCTTCTTTCTTAGTCCTTACAGATTCAAAGCTGCAACTGGATTCTAACATTAACATGAGAAAAACAAGCAACTTCAGTACCATGTGCCATGTCTGTCACATGGGAGAGAAGCAACTCTCTTTGGAACTTAGCCCTCTCTCAAACCAGTCTGTCTCAAACCATTTAAATGGTGTTTTAACAGTTTAACCCAGGAGTGTTGGCATGACCAGAGGAAGGATATGGACGCCTGTGGAAGTCAGATTGAGGCAGCACCCAGGTTCCGGCATCTGTAGGTTCCCAGCTCTGGCTTTAGCAGTGTCGGATGGCGGGGGGCGAGGGGGGGTAGCAGCAGGGTTACCTGCCTTGATAAGTTTCCACTCTGCAGTCCAGTGGAGGGGAAGGGAGAGAGATGCAGTCTCTGGCAGTTGTCAGGATTTGAGGGAGACTACTTTGGTGTTGCTCACAGTTAATCTTCCCTGTCCACCTGTCAAGAGTTTCGAATCACCAGGAGACCGACACTGACATACATGCACTTCTGGGTGTATCTAAAAGAGTGGTTCAGACCTCAGCCAAAGGGGAATTAACCCTTTGGCTAATTAACCCCCCCCCCCCCGAATGTGAATAGAACTATCCTATGGGATGGGGACTTAGACGGAACTGAAGAGGGCAATGGGGAAATCCGAGGGAAGAGGGCACCCCGTCTTCTCTGTTCCCTGGCTGTGCTGCAAAATGAGTGACCCTGCCACACCTTCCCCGTCGTGCTGAAACTGAGCCCTTTGAACTCATGTACCAAAACCCAAGCCTTTTCCCTCCACCGTTTTCACAGGCATTGGTCACAGAGACAGGGACATGACTGACACTGCCTCCTTCGGCTTGACGATGAATCACTGCAGTCTCTGCCTCCACCCACACGCCAGCGTCTTCCTCGTCACCCGCCACCGGCTGTGAGGACTGTTCTCACCCAGTATGCCTTCATCTTCACCACGTGGGGAAAGACCTTCGATTTAAGCAGGGACCCATTGTAAGGGTCTAGGTGAACATGCATCTTTGGAGGTGCTATTTGATCAGAGTATGGCCTAGAGCCCCAATCTTTCTGCCTCCCCCCACCCCCACTTTCCAGTTACAATACTGAAGACACTTTGAGTAAAACACTTTTAGATAGTATAGGTGAGAATTTGGGAAGATACCAGAGAAGATTCTAGAAGACGGGGAAGTCGGACTTGTGCGTGAGGTTCCCCTTCCAAGCAGAGGTCCTTAACACATGCTGCACATTGGAATAACTGTCAGGTTTTTTTTAAATCCCACTTCCCAGGCATCAGTAGATGCTGTGGGACAATGGTTTGTACCCTGGCAATTGTATTTTAATAAAATGCTGATTGTCCAGTAGCCAGGCAGGAACTATAGGCGGGTGACCAGGCAGGAAATAGAGGCAGTGAGAATTCTGGGAAGAAGGAAGCAGATTCTGCAGTTGTGACCCAGTCACAGAAGGAGCAAGATGTGACTGCCTCACTGAATAAGGTATCAAGCCACGGGACTAACATAAACAAGAACAACGGGCTAATATAAGTTATAAGAGTTAATAAGAAGTCTGAGCTACTAGGCCAAGCCAGTTTATAGCTAATGTAGACCTCTGAATGTTTTCTTTGGGACTTAATGACTGCAGGAATCAGGCAGGACAGAAACCTCAGACAGCAAGCAGAGTTTTATACATGCCACGCCGTTCAGTATGTGACCTCGCACATATCATAACTTCAGGGACACTTCTGCGAACTCCTGCTGAGAAGGCTGCCTGACTTGAGATTCTTGGCCTTGTGATGTTGACCTGTGCTCGCCCAGCTCTTGCTGGCTGTGGAAAGTTTGACACCAGCCTTTCAATTCTGCTTCATTTGCTTTGAAGGAGAAGAGCTCTACTGGTCCCCAAAACTCAAAATTAATAGGGAAAAAGAATTATTACATGAGGGGATGGGTTTGTAGGTAACACACCCACAGACAATTGCATATTTTAGAAGCAATCCTTTGTGTTTATTATATCAAAGTACTGTGCTATTCATAGAAATTTTAAAAACCACAAAAAAGCACAGGGAAAAAGAGAAGTCTCCCGGGATGCCATCCCTCCGGGGAAACAATGAGAAGGTGAAAGTTCTTCTAACGATTCTTTCCATGCCTTTTAAATAGCAACGTGTCCTGCAAATGTGGTGTTAAGTGGTTTCAATGTTTGTTTATTTTAGCATATTATGAAATACATATCAGTTTTCCATGTCAACCGATATTTCCGACTAAGTGGTCTTTGGATTTTGAGTCGCTGCATTCAATTCCTTTGCAGCGGCTGGAGTGATGGCTCAGCGGTTAAGAGCATTGGCCTGCTCTTCCAAAGGTCCTGAGTTCAATTCCCAGCAACCGCATGGTGGCTCACAACCATCTGGAATGAGGTCTGGTGCCCTCTCCTGGCCTGCAGTCATACACACAGACAGAATATTGTATATATATTAAACAATTCCTTTGCAGAGAACATTCCATAATTGTTTAGTCAATCACCAGAACGTAAGGACCTTTCTTCCTGTCTATTTCTTAGGACTAAAGGTTGAAGAGCTGAAGGACGGAGGCTGTGACACACGCCTCTCCCTCTGTGGACAGCTCCTTAAATACCCTCACAGCATTCTGTCCCAGTCATCCGATTCTGTCCCAGTCATCCGATTCTGCCGCTCTTATCTCCAGCTCCACCACAGTCTAGCCACTCCACACCCAAGATACAGAAACTGGAGAACGTCTTGGACCAGGACTTCCTGACCTAGGGGAGAACACGCCCCAGGGCCTCATGCAGACATATCATGGGGCTTGGGACGCTGTAGACCCAAATGTGCAAGGAGGGAAGCATCTTTTTGATGACCGTTTGCTTTAAAATTGCCCAGCTGCAGTCTGTACCCATTGAACAGGAAAGGGGGACTGGTTAGAGATGGCAGGGCAAATCTTACTCCTTTATTAGGCTAGGGATGTAGGAACTGCCTACAGTCAAAGGGATGCCACAGAGAGGAACCACGTTTGAGCCAGCCCCTACCTAGTAGAAAAACATCTGTACAAAGATGGAACCAATAGCAAGCCTATAGGCTTCTCTACGTGGGTGGATTCCAAGAGTGTGAGTGTGTGTGTGTGTGGGGGGGGGTTCATAGGAACACCATTTTCTTTGAGTAACTATGCCAATGGAAACCTCACACACCCTCAAGAGCTTACCCAAGGGTTCCCCGAGGACCCAAGCATGCCATACCCAGAGAACATGTACCAAGGAAGGACAACAGCAGTTAGAGAGTTTGCCCTTTTCCTGTCCCCTTTGCCCTTTGCCAATTAGGCCTCAGATGATCTGGGGTCAGAGGAGTAAAGAACATTGAGGTATAGGCAAGAGGGGACAGCTTGGCCACATAAACCAGGGCCCCAAACCTCTGGCTTAGGTATTGAAGTTTACAATGGGGACAAACAGAGAGGTGTCTTGTAGGAAAAAATTGACATGGGAGACATTTTTTCTCCTGTGTTCTAAAGAGCCATAAGTTTTAGACTAAAAACACTGCTCTTCTGACACCTAATGACTGACAGACGTATGACAGGCTAATATTCTAAACGAATATATGTGTGTCTCTGCGTGTATATGCACATGTGTGTGGGTTCCCACAGAGCTTAGAAGAAGGCATCAGACAGATCCCTAGAGCTGAAGTTACAGGTGGTTGTGAACCACCAGACATGTGTGCTGGGAGCTGGACTCTGGTCCTCTGCAAAAGCAGCAAGTGATCTTAACCACTAATCCATCCAGCCCCATGACCATATAATTTTTTACATACATTTGCAATATAATAATCTTGATAATATATAGAGTCACTCAAAATAGAGAAAGGGAGTTTTAAACAGCTGGTCCTTATTCAGTATTGACCACACAATGTTCTAGTTACTAATGCTGACCAGAAGTGAAACAGAAACACCGCCCCAAGTGCAGTGGTGTAAAGCAACAGCCATGGGATTATGTTCAGCGGTTGTGTGGGTCAAAAACTTAGAGTAGGCAACAGCAGAAGGCATACCTCTGCTTCACAAATCTGGGGACCCCGAGCTAAGAAGCCAAAAGGTTGGCATGCCTCAAACTCTGGGGCTGGAAACATCTGGGAATGTCTTCATTCAAACATCTGGCACCTGGCAGAGATAACTTGATGGTTGTCATCTGACAATTGGCAGTTGAGCCTCTCCACGTGGCTCTGCCTTGTAGCTAGAGTGTCCCACAGGACAGCATTGGACTCCAGAAATGGTCCCCAGAGGGAAAAATTCAATTGGGTGACCCTTTATGTTTTGGAAGTAATTAATGGATCATCCAAGCAACTCCAGACCTTTGCCCTGCGCAAGGCCCTCTCTCTGAACAGAAATCATGTGAAAATAGACAGAATTCTAATTGATTAGCAGAATTATACCGTCCCAGTTAAAGTCAACTCATGCTTTGTGTTAGTCCTCAGTAATTAGTGTATGTACATACTTATGCACATGTGATGTGATTTTACATATATTCACAGAAAATTATATATATATATATATCTCAACCACAAACACAGTGTTCCAACATCAACAGTTTTTCAGTACATTAATACTATACCTCAATTCTAACACTAAGTTCCTGCAATTATACTTAGTATGAAGCCATAAGCTAAGGGCTCAGTTCTACAAGATGACCCCTACTTCAGACTCCTGGAAGTGAGAAGTCTTAGATCCCCAGTCTACTCCCACTTCTGTCTGACTTGGTTAATATTTGGAGTCTCCTGACCCTCTCTTTCTGGCTTGATGATTTTCTAGAAAGCACTAAGATTCATCACAATGATCAGGTCCCAGGAATGCCACAGGGCAGAGACTGGGGGTGAGGAGCCAGGGCAGGGCTCAGCAGAGCGCTGCTTTTGGGCACCTGCATGCTTTTCAGTGCAGAGGCTGCCAGCCCCCACTGTTTCCAAATTGGACTGAGCCCTCATTTGCTAGACAGGATTGTTAGACCCGCTGGCCCCCCGGAGGATTCAACTCCAGCTCCAACTTCCCTCCCCTCCTCTGTTGGACTAGCACAAAGCATGATGGTCTAATCCTGTGGTTAGTTTTTCTCAACAGCAACCCCTCTCGCCCGTCATCACTAAGGCAAGGCAAAGTCCACAGCCCTGGTCCCGCGACTGGGGCAGAGATTAAATGTGCTATGTGAGTGTGTTGCACAGCAGAATGGCCAACATTTATACGTGGAGTGTGAGGCTGGGTCTGGGACGGTAAAGAAGAGGAAGGCATGGGGCTGCGCAACCCAGAAAGGGGACCAGGAAATAAAGACATTTCTGAAAATTCGGTGAAGTAAGTACCTAGGGGACTCACGGGAAGAGTGACTAACTGCAGGAGGAAGCATGTGCTCTGTTTTTTCCCAGTAAAGAAGAAATTATTTGCTTCTTCATATCCCGCCTGACTGCTCAAGATTGCCGCGGAGAAACTGCTCCAGAGAGTTGGCTTGCAGCCAAGGGTGCCACGTGACCACTGGAGTGCTTGCATTTCCCAGCCAAGCGGTGAGTGGAAAGTCGGACGGGGCTGAGAGACTAGCCAGCATGTAGAAACACCCTTCACTGGTGTGTTCTTCCCGAGATGCAGCAAGCATGCAGAGAACCGGCTGGCATGTGAAGACAGGTTAGGTGTGTAGTTTAAGCATCTAGCACTGAGTGCCCCTGAGCACTGTGTTCTGAATCTTCCCAGGGGGCATCTCAGCCCTTGGTAGGTTGGGGCAGTTAGGATCAAGTCATTCATCACAGGTCTAATCTTGGGGGTTCTTGTTGTTTAAGACAAGCGAGGATCAAGCTGGGCCCTCTAAATGTGTAACTGGGACATTATACACAAGATGTGAGGCTCTTGGACAAGGAGGTGAAGCGATTTCGTGGAAAGTCATACAGCTAGTAAGAAAAGAAGGTACTGAGGCTGGGGCCTCAAGATTTCTGTCTACTCTCTAGGGTAAAGCACCATTACTGGTCAGAGCCATTTTGTTTACAGAGATGAGGCCTCATCTTCCAAAGCAATACTGGATTCTGGTTTTCCCTTCTTTGAAGCAATTGGGTAAGAGCTCGGGACTGTGTAGCTAAACCTTTTTATTGCCTATTGAGTTTCCTGGCTCATATCAGCACTACACATAAAGCAAGTGGCATCCCAGTTAGAAGGGCATGGTAGAGGTACCCACCGGCTTCAGTGCCTTGAGCAGGCTGGATGCTACACAAAATAAAAATGCCACATGGCTTAGCCCACTCTTCAATTTCCCGCCTGCGCTGTCTGCTTTCCCCTTCATTGCAGGGTTGAATTTTAGTAGACAGTAAGTTGAAATTTCTACATTTAAAACAAAATACCTTAAAATTATCAATTGGTTTGTTGGTTCAAACTGGTTTTATGGAAACATTAATCTGTAGTTAAAACCTGCCTTCACATACACAGGTATCGTCATTTCTAAGCAAAGGCTCCAGGGAGGAGACCAAGAATGAACAGCTAGGATGCTGACGACAGATGTGTTCTCTTCCTCTTCCTGGTAGGACGGTAGACAGAGGACCACTCAGATAGCTTTGCAAAACACCATCTTGGGTCCTTGCTTTGTGAGGGCCAATCACTTCCTTTATTCTATATCACCAGTCTCCTTGGGAATAGGTCCTACTGCAGACCAAACCAGATGAGACCAGACTAGACCAGACCAGAGCAGTGCAGTACAGTGCTGGGGGAGGGGCAATACCAAAGCTTGATGGACAGCCAGATCAGCCAATGGGTGAGTGCCAGATTCAGATTCAATGAGCAATTCTATCTCCAAAGATAAGGTGGGGACTAAGAGCGGAAGACATCCAATCTTGACTGCTGCGTTCTCTCTCTCTCTCTCTCTCTCTCTCTCTCTCTCTCTCTCTCACACACACACACACACACACACACGCACACATACACACACACACCATCACACACACACACACACACACACACACGCACACATACACACACACACCATCACACACACACACACACACACAAACACACCCAAATCTCAACCCTAAATGCAACTCAAAACACAAAACTAAAATACCGAATGGTATTTTTAAAAAAGAGTTAAATAGGGAAGAATCAAAGGATCCATTTTGAACACTTATCTATGTATAGAAATTTGACTTCCATAGGGGAAGCACAGCCAAGACTTGGAGTTAAGACAGAGTTTCTTTAAGGTAATGGAAATATGGGAGGCACCAGGACAGAGAACCACTTCATTGCTGGTTCCTTTGGGAGAGGGGGTCTGAAGAAAGCATTGAGTAACACACACTTAGAAACTAAAACATTTTCCTAGAAGTGCAAGGTAGGCTGCAGAAGCAGAATTTTCTAGGAGGTAAGACGTTTCCATGGCGGCAGAACCAGCAGACAAAGCCTCATGTCCCGGGGCAGTCTACCACACAGCTATGTGGTGGGAGTTTAGACTGGCAGGAAGCCATAGGTACAGTTGTACACTCCCCAGCTGTGCTTCTAGACTGGCCACCAATTACACGCTCATTCTGCACAGATTCACTGGTCTATTGTTGTCTAGGCTACTGTTGGTGCCGAGAAACATATAAGAAGACAAGAGAAGCGGTCCCTGGGCATCCTGCTCCTGTTAGAGCTTGTGGTCCAGCGATAGAGATTTCTGGTGCAGACAAAGGAATACAGACAAGAGGTGAGGGGTCCTGTTAGCTCTCAAGATGCTCTAGCCAGGTGATCTGGAAGCCACCAGGCATCTCCAGGTCTAGCTCCTCATTTATACATTTAAAGGTATTATTACACATAAGTTCACCAGCCTGGGCCACTGAAGTAGGTGTAACCATCTCATGAGGCTGGAATCAGCAATTCTGGACACCAGCTCTTATCTCCACAAGTCATGTGAGGCTTAGGACAAAGTGAACAATGATTCTGCACATGCTCTTACACACCTCTTCACTTGAGGGTGTCCTGGGGTACCTCTCTCATCCCTAAGTGGCTCTTACAAATGCCCACTGTCCCCAGAAGCCCTATGCCTCACCAGTTATGTGGAGCAGGCAATACAGCCCTCCCTTTCCTCTGTCCTACAGCTCTCAAAGCCTCTGCCTAGTATGCAATTCCCAGAGTACATGTCCTGGAATCTCTAGAACTTCAGAGCAAATGTATACACATGCTCATGTGTGTGTGTGTGTGTGTGTGTGTGTGTGTGTGTGCACGTGCATGTGTGTGTGCCTGTGTGTGTGGTCCTTGAATTTCATGCTGTGGTCTCCATGGGTACTGAAGCTGCCTCTGCCTAGTTTTGTCAACACATTGTGTGTTACATCCTCCTGTGCTGTTTCAGAGGACTCCAGGGTGGAAGTTCTGTTCTGAGGTTTGCTATGCTCTGTTACTCAGGTCCCTACCTAAAGACACTTAGTCAAAGTGGTAAGAATTCAGTCCAGGGCCAAAATGTCTGGGCTAATTCCTGGTGTCTCTAGAAGCTATGTGACGTAGGGCAAGCTACTTCTTCTCTCTGGGCTTCAGCTCCTCTTGCGTCAAATAAAGATGATAACATCATTTGTCGAAAGGGTTGCCGTGACTATTCATTGAGTTATCAGAGTTGCCACACACGGACTGTTTGGAACAGCGTGTGTAAAGGCTGAATACATATGTGTATTTGCACATTTCAAGATGGCCAATAGCCAAAGAGCTCTGCGGAGGCAGTGTTTATTTGTGTTTGCATCCCAGCTCCTAGCACCTGCCTGGCGTGCAGTAGCTACTCCTTCGATAAATGAATAAATTAATGAATGAGCGAATAAAACAAACAAGAGGCCAGAAGGCTGAGTGAAGGAAAGCCGCTGGCTGGGAAAACAGACACATGCCAGAGGCTCCAGGGCCTCCGCTGCCCCATGAGAGAGCCCATGGCAGGGAGACCAAAACCGCATTGAGCCCACCTTCCACAGGTAGGTGCTTCCCTCAGCCGTTCCAGCACAGACCCATGGAGATAAGACGCCCACCTCTGCACCGGGAATGGCTCGTGTTCATAAACATCTCTGTGCAAAAGGGGTGGAGGGGAACAGGAGGGTCTAAGGCTAGGTGATAAAGGGTCTAGGGCAGTCAAACAGACCTTAGGAAGAGGCGGCCTCCATTGTACGGGATTTTAAACTCCCTGTCCAGTCAATTGTCTTATTTCTTATTTCTGTGACAATCCTCGCCCCGAATCAGAATTTCATTGACCCAGAAGTGGGTCGATTGAATTCCCAGCCCCGCTCACATGCATGGCAGTTTGATCGTCCCTGTTTCCCATTCCTACCTTCTAGCAATTGGTTTTCTGTTGCCAAAACATGAAGACATTTATTTGGGCATGTGGTTCTGAAAGCAACGTTGAAGGGCCAGGGCTAGTGATAGGCTTCTTGCTGGTAGAGTCCCAAGGTGATACAGGACACCCCAGGACAAGAGATGGGGGGCATGCATGTTGTAAAGCCATTGTGCTCAGACATGGGGACCCCACCCCCAATAACTTTATCCAGTTCTAATAATTTTCCCCAAGCCACCCACCTATAAACATCTCACCTGGTTTAAGTTCCTCTGTTCTTGAAACTTGGGGGTGGGGGACCTCAGCTTGAACACTTTAGTCATACTAAAAACATCATGTCCTCATAAGTGTGGCCAAAGTAGAGTACCATGATCTGAGTGGCACCAAGACCCCAGCATTTGTCTCACCCTCTCTGCCTTTCCCAGGGTACCTAAGAGGTTGATATTATTGCTCCCCATGACCCCTGCATAGATGCCTAGGACTGGATTACCAACCTGAAAATGCTGACCCACGTCTGTGTTCTGTTAAGGCTGGTGGCTGGTGGCCAGACCCTCAAAAAAAAAAAATGCAGGCAGCCCTGATCCTGAGTACTGACATCATCACCCTCCATACTTCCTGATTCACAAGATGCATCATTCATGAGGAAGATTAAAACTCGTCATCCGGGATGGGGCTACAGACTTTAATTACAAGACCCAGGAAAAGCAGTGACATTTAGCTGTAATACCCCAAAAGAGCATTAACTTCATTTGGTTTGTTGAAGGAAAACATATTCTTGATACTCACTGAAGGTGGGAAGGCAGACTGTGTCAGGGGCTGTGTTTGTTGGCTGTCTTATGGATGGCAGAGGAAGAGGTCAGTTTAATTCTAATTCTAGCAAAGATCAACGGATATGCAAGATCCCCTTTGATTTTCCCAAAGAAAGTGATCTGGAACCGTCTGTTGTTAGCCATGCTGTCTCTTGGTTATTTGGTAGGCTGGCTGGCTGGTTGGTTGATTAGTTGTCTAGTTGGTTGGTTGATTGATTGGCTGGCTGGCTGATTGGTTGGTTGGTTAGTTGGTTGGTAGGTTGGTTGGTTCGTTGGTTGGTTGGCTGGTTGGTTAGCTGGCTGGTTGGTTGTCTGGCTGTTTGGCTGGCTGGCTGGTTGGTTCATTAGTTTGTTGGTTGAATGACTGGTTGGCTAGCTGGTTAGCTGGTTTGCTGATTGGTTTGTTGGTTAGTTGGTTGGTAGGCTGGTTGATTCATTCATTGGTTGATTGGTTGGTTGGTTGGTTGGCTGGCTGACTGGCTGGCTAGCCGATTGGTTGTTGGCTAGCTGGTTGGTTGCCTGGCTGGTTCATTGGTTGTTTGGTTGGCTGATTGGTTGGTTAGCTGGTTGGTTGATTTGTTGGTTAGTTTGCTGGCTGGCTGGCTGGTTAGTTGGGTGGTTTATTGGTTAGTTTATTGTAGTTCTGAAGACTGAATTCAATGTATCTTCATGCCTGGCAAGTTCTCTCCATTCTCAACTCCAGCCCCAGCTCTCTTTCTACTTTTCACTTTGAGTCAGGGCCTCAGTGTTGCTCAGGCTAGACTTGCACTCACCCTGTAGCTTAGGCAGTCCTTCCTCCTGCTTTTGTGCTTCCATAACAAACTACCTTAGAGTAATTGATTTGTTTTCAAAGTTTTAACATTTATTTAGTGTGTGCATGCAAAACACCTGCATGGATGTCAGAGGACAGTTTCTGGGAGTTGGTTCTCTCTTCCATTTTTATCAACTTGGTGGCAAGTGCCCTTACATACTGAGCCATCTTGCCAGCCCAACTTATAAATTATAGAAATGTATTTCTCATGGTTCTGGTGGTAGGGCTGTCTGAGGTCTGTTGTCCGAGGTCTGTTAGGCCTCATGAGGCCTGGGCATGAGGCCCAGTGTAACTTCCTGAGCCTAACTTGAGTTTGATGAGACCCAGTGTAACTTCCTGGGCCTAAGTTGAGTTTGGTGAGGCCCAATGTAACTTCCTGAGCCTAACTTGAGTTTGGAGAGAAATGACTCAACACAGCCTGACCTAGGCCCACCTCTGCCTAGTCACCACTGACGTGCCTGGATAGTATTGGCCCTTATTCCTTACTCCACCTCACCCCATCCCAAGACTCCTGCCCCCTACCTCAGTCTTATATAACTCCCTGCCCTGATGCAATAAAGTGAGACCCTGCTTCGACAGACTCCCGACTCAGTGTGTGTTTCTTCCTGGTGGCCAGGGGAGAGGTCTGGGTCATTGACACTCACCAGCCTGCTCAGCCCCAGGGAGAGATTGATGAGACTGGCTCTGCCTCAGCCCTATCTGTTGGAGAACCCGGCAGAGGTCAAGGCACCAGGAGATCTAGGGGTTGATGAGTGTTGTTCTCTGCCTCCAATATGTGACAGAAGGGACAAGGACTACAGGGCCTAGCAAGCTTCCTCCAGCCCTTTTGTAAGGTAACAAGTACCCTTCATTAAAATTACCTGGCGCGAGTGAGAAGGAACCACAAAACACGCAACAAACCCGCTTAGGAGTTTATTAGCAGTGGCATGTACAGGCCTGGAGAACTGGTGTGCAGAGAGAGAGAGGAAGATGGCATGTCCAGCTTTTAAAACATGCCTAGCGCATGTGCACAGGGGCTTGATGTGACTAAGTGATATGCAGATGACACAGATGACGGGACTCATGCATGTGCGCAAGGGCTTAGCTGAGTCATACATGGATGTAACCACGCATGTGCACATGTGGGTCACACAGGGCCCTTTAACATTCAGGCAAGTCTGCCTGAGTGCTTGTCTGCACTTACGTGGCTCTAGAACTGGCAAGTGCAGCCTTATTTGTGGCTGAAAAATTACATTCATGAGGGTTCCACCCTGAAGCCTAAGCCAGTTCCTAAAGCCCTAATACTCTCCTAATACTCTCACAGTGACCTATGAACTGGAGGAAGTGTAATGTTCACATCATGACATACCTCTAAACAATCCTTTTACTTTCTTATTTTATTCTGGTTTGTTTGTTTGTTTGTTTTGCCTTTTATTTTTCTAAATAGAGAGAGAAAGAAAAGGCATGGAGTTGGCTGGGTGGGGAGCTGGAAAAGGAATTGGGGAGAAGAAACCATGGTTAGAACATATTGTATGGAAAAATTATTTTCAATAAAAATATTTTTTAAAAAAACAACACTTTTAATATGCTGTGTGTTCATACTATGGTTAGGTGGGATTTGTCAGCCAGAGGTTTATATGTTGGAAGCTTGATACCCAATGTGTGGTAGTAAGATGTGGGGCCTCATGGGAGGACCCCAGGTCATTGAGATAGGCCCTCAGAAAGGATTAAAGCAACTCTGTGACCCTCATAAAAGTGAAGTATGACAAGAGTGAGTTAATACTTAAGTCACTGTGGCTTGGATAAGAAAAATGTCCCCCAGAAGCACAGGCATTTGAATACTGCATTCACGGTGAGTGGTGCTGTTTGGGGAGGTTTAGGAGGTGTGGCCTTCCTCTGGGGCAGGCTTTGAGAGTACACAGCTTCACCAGGCTTCAGTTTTCTCTCACCTTGCTGCTTCTGGTGGTGGACAGGAGCTCTCAGTTTCTTACTCTGTCCTTCATCTCTGCTGCTTGCTGCCATGCTTTCCTGACAAAATGGACTCTTGTCCCCCTGGAAACATCAGCCCAAATAAACAGTTCCTTTTACCAGTTGCCTTGGCCTGGCGTTTATTCCCTGCAACTGAAAAGTAACTAATCCAATCACCTGTGCTTTCTTGCCTGGTCATGTGGTCATTTCCTATCCCGTGACACCAGCAACCATGAGGCCCTCAGGAGAAGCTGAGCTTCAGTGGTCATCTAGTCGGAAACGTTTTAGTCTCCAAAACTGTGAACGAAAAAGGTTTTTCTTTCAAGTTATTCAGCTTCTGGAATTTCATTATAGTAGCAAAAAATATCAACAGAGACCACATAAATTTGCTTTCCTCTGTTCTGGTGATGTCTGGAACCTCAAAGGACCTCATATTGATAGCTCAGAGCCGGAATCGTCTGGAGGTCCTTTCATTCAAAATTTTCTTGCTGGTGTGACACGATGCCTTACAAAAACAACTTAAGAAGGTGTCTGAGTGAGGGCCCCTGCTGCTGTGAAGAGACACCACGACTAAAGGAGTCGGGGCAGAAAGGGTTTATACAGAGGGGATCCCACAGCATTTTGGCTTACATTTTTACGTGATACCCCATCACTGAAGGAAGTCAGGACAGGAACTCAAACAGAGCAGGGACCTGGAGGTAGGAGCCAGTGCAGAGGCCAAGAAGGGGTGTGGCTCACTGGCTGGCTTTTTATTGTTTACTCAGCCTGATTTTTTTTATTGTCTCAAGATCACTTTATGTTTTTTCAAATACAATCTTTTCTCATTTTACATAGCTATTCCTGTTCCCACTCCCTCCCCTCCTCCCGCCCCACCTTTCCCCCTACCTTACCCCCTATCCACTCCTTAGAAAGGTTAAGACTTCATACCAGGAGTCAACAAAGTCTGACACTTCACTTTGAGGCAAGACCAAGACCCTCCCCCCTATATCTAGACTGAGCAAGCAAGGTATCTATCGCTCCAAAGAGAATGTGCTCCAAGATGCCAGTTCAAACACTTGGGATAAATCCCGGCCCCACTGTCAGTGGCCCCACAGACTATGAAAGCTGCACCACTGTCCCCCACATTCAGTGTGCAGGTTCTCCCACTGTCAGTCCAGCGTCAGTGAGCTCCCACTAGCTCAGGTCACTTGTTTCTGTTGGTATCACCATCATGGTCTTGACCCCTTTGCTCATATTATCATTCCTCCTTTCTTGGACTGGTCTCCAGAAAAAGTGCTGTGGATCTCTGTAGCTGCTTCCATTAGTTGTTGGACAAAGGTTCTATGATGACAATTAAGGTAGTCATCAATCTGATTACAGGGGAAGGCCAGTTTAGGTATTCACTCCACTATTGCTTAGGGCCTTAGCTGGGGCCATCCTTGTGGATTTCTGTGAATTTCCCTAGTGCCATGTTTCTTGCTAGTCCTCAATGGCTCACTTAATCAGGATATGTCTTTCCTTTCTCTTCCTCTCTGTTCTTCCCCTTTCTTGGTCATCCTGTTCCCTCATGTTCTACTCCTTCCTCCCCTTCTCCCCTCCCCCTCCTTTTCCACCCTCTCTTCTCTCTCCCCCCACTCTCAATTTTCTCAGAAGATCTTGTCTGTTTCCCCTTCCCAGGGAGATCCATGTATGTCTCCCTTAGGGTTCTTCTTGTTCCCTAAGCTTCTCTGGGATCATGAAATATAGGCTGGTTATCCTTTGCTTTATGTCTAATACCATGTTTGTCTTTCTGGGTTTGGGTTATCACCTCAGGATGATTTTTCCTAGTTCCATCCATTTGCATGCAAATTTCAAGATGTCATTGCTTTTTACTGCTGAGTAGTACTCCATTGTGTAGAGGTACCACATTTTCTTTATCCATTCTTCCATTTAGGGGCACCTAGGTTGTTTCTAGGTTCTAGCTATTATGAATAATGTTGCTATGGACACAGGTGAGCAAATGCCCTTATGTTATGAGTGTGCATCCTTTGGGTATATGCCCAAGACTGGTATTGTTGGGTCTTGAGGTAGATTGATTCTCAATTTTCTGAGAAATAACCATACTGTTATCCAAAGTGGTTGTACAAGCTTCACTCCCACCAGTAATGGAGGCTTGTTCCCCTGACTACACATCCTTCCCAGCATAAGCTATCATTGGTGTTTTTTACCATAACCATTCTCACTGGTGTAAGATGGTATCTCAGAGTTGTTTCGATTTGCATTTCCCTGATAGTTAAGGATGTTGAGCAATGTTTAAAGTGTCTTTTGGACATTTGCTATTCTTCTCTTTGCTAAACTCTCTGTTTAGATCTGTACCCCATTTTTTATTGAATTGTTTGGTAATTTGATGTCTAGTTTCTTGAGTTCTTTATATATTCTGGAGATCAGTCCTCTGTTCATGTGGGGCTAGTGAAGATCTTTTCCCATTCTGTAGACTGCTGTTTTGTCTTGTTGACCATGTCCTTTGCTTCTCAGTTTCAGGAGGTCCCATTTATTAATTGTTGCTCTCAGTGTCTGTGCTACTAAGGTTATATTTAGGAAGTGGTCTCCTGTATCCATTCATTCAAGGTTAATTCCCATTTTCTCTTCAATGAGGTTCAGTGTGGCTGGATTGATTTCTTAAAGAACCTAAGACCATCAGCCGAAGGATGGCACCACCCATGATGGGCTAGACCTCCCACGTCAATCACTAATTAATAAAATGCCCCCCAGGCTTGCATACAGCCTGATCCTAGAGACATTTTCCTAATTGAGGTTCCCTTCTCTCAGATGACTTCAGCTTGTGTCAAGTTAGCATAAAACTAATCAGTACAATTTGGGTGGTGGTGGAGCACTCCCTTGATCCCAGCATTCAGGAGGCAGAGGCAGGCTGGTCTCTGTGAGTTCAAGGCCAGCCTGGTCTACAGAGTGAGTTCTGGAACGGACTCCAAAGCCACACAGAGAAACTCCATCTCAAGAAACCCCCCCCAAAAAACTAGTAAGCACAATTGACTCCATTTCAACTTTACACACAAACACATCACTGTTAAGCTAAAACCTTTCCTTTCTTGTTTATCCTGCAGATCACACATAAATATTGACATCACAATATAAAACATTTTGTAAACTTAAAAAGTCCCACAATCTTACAAAAGGAGTAAGTTCATTTTGGCTCACACTTTCAGAGGCAAGACAGACAGTCATGTGGCTATGACAGCAAGGGGAGCATGTGGGAGAGGCTTGTTCATTGTCTGCCAGCTAGAAGCAAAGAAACAGGCCATGCTTCAACCTTCAGAGTCTTGCCCTCAGTGATCTCTCTGCCAACCATGCCACATAGGCCTCTAAAGGAGCATCAGAAGCTGGGTACCAGGTGTTCAAAAGCAGAAGCCTATGGGAGAAGTTTCAGATTCAGACCATAACACTCATGACTAATGATGGCAGCCAAGAGTGGGGACCTCAGCTATACTCTTGTCTAGAGCACACAACACAGAGGCTCTGGAAAGTGTCTCAGTTCTAAAAGCAGAGCTCCTTCAGAGCCTTTGGAGAGCTACTGTCAATGGCTGCGGCTATAGTTCAATTGTTCAGTGTTTTGTCTAGTATGCTTAAGGTCCCGAGTTCAATCTCCAGCACTGCAAACAGACAAACACCATACAGCTATTGACACCACAGGACCTGCCCAGACCCAGGGGGAGGGGACATAGACCCCACCTCTCTTTTAGAATAAAGATTCATGCATTGACAGGGCTTGTGAGCTGCGACATATTGAGGTAACCATCTATAGAAAATATACCTTGCTACCCCTGCCTCTAAGACCTTCCAGAGACTATCCCATCCTTACCCTAGTGGGGGTGCGCATACAAAAAGAACATGTTAAAACCTGAATCTTCAAACATTTTGGAAATACCAATAATTTACTCTTTTCTCCCAAGCTACTGGAAGAGCATAGAAACACTTCTCTCACTTCCTTTGCATGGTGCCTTAAAGGCCTGTACAGGACTAAAAGGGGGATCTCTCAGTGGTGTGTGTGTGTGTGTGTGTGTGTGTGTGTGTGTGTGTCTTATCACTAGGAAAATTGCATGTCTATCATGGACTTATGATGAGGATGAAATGAGAACATATGCAAGCCTGGGAGTCCAGTGAGGCCTTGTCTGGCCTTTGTCTGCAGAGAGCAGATGCAGAGTGGGACTCATCAGGCAAAGGCTGTGCTAGTCAAGGGCGCTTGAGAAGAATGAATCGCTGTGAAGTTGGACTGGAGGTTGGAACCTCTTAACTCCTCTAAGAGTGTTTGGAGAAGGAAATGCTGTTCCTCCCAGCACTTTATGACGGACTCTAAACAGACTCTGGTTCTCTGAGTGTTCCTGGCAGCTCCTCATGGCAGAACAGATGTGTTGTGTGAGCTGGTGTGGACGCCTGCTATGGGAGAGGGGTGCCATTGGCCAAGGTCAGTGTCGAGTGGCCATGGGCCCCATAGGTGGGGTCCTCCCAACACTGTGTCTTATGAGACCATTGCTGAATGCACCTGAGGGCAACAGATGCAGGAAGATAAGCAACTGTAGCTGGCAAGAACCATCTCTCTTTTCCCCAAGGAAACCAACCTGCAGTCAGCTAAGTCTGCACAGGGCTCCCGTCTTTAAAGTATGTGCAATTAAGTTGTTGTCCACTGTAGTAGGGAGCTGTGGGCCTCTTCCCACAGCCTGGCTCCTGGCCACTGGCTAGCTTATGCTCCGAAATAACAACACACAAACTGTATTCATTTAAACACTGCCTGGCCCATTAGCTCTAGCTTCTTACTGGCTAATTCTTACATCTTGATTTCCCATTTCTATTAATGTGTGTAGCTTACCAGGAAGATTCTAGCCTATGTCCATCCTGGGTCGGAGCTTCCTCTTGTCTGCCCCAGAGAGGAGAGCTATCAAGTCTGAGCTCACTTCCTCTTCCTCCCAGCATTCTGTTCTGTTTACTCCACTCACCTATGTTTTAACCTATGAGGCCAAGCAGTTTCTTTATTAATTAACCAATAACCTTCTTCCATCAGTCCACGGTGCCAATGACTTTCTTTGGTAATACCTCCTGTGCCCTTCCTTCAAGAAGTCATTGTAAAGTCAAGCTTTCAGAATGAAAACAAATTTTTAAAAAGTAGAGAAATCGTTTTTATTTTATGGAAAAAGGCTGTCCAAGTCCTCACCAAGGATGCTTTGACTTACTTAGAGCATAGAAGATGCATGGAAAAGGTCAGATCACTCATCAGTGATGCTAGAAACAAAAGATGACATGTTTTACACACACACACATACACACACACACACACACACATGCCCGCGTGTGCATTTTGTTTTTGTGGTGGTTAACTGTCAATTTGATTGGATTAAGAAACAACACTTAGGGCAATTGTAATGAGTGTTTTCCTAGAGAGAAGTAATGGATAGGCAGACTCTGAATGTGTGAAGCACTCTCCCGCAGGCTAGAGTACTAGACAGAATGAAGAAGAAAAAAAAACAAGGAAACCAGCTGTGCGCTGGCATTGTCCTTTCTTTACTTTCTTATCCAAAATTCCTACCACAGCCTAAAACCCCACCTACTATAGCCTAAAATCTCTCCCACTGCAGCCCCAAACTCCTCCCACCACAGCCTAAAACCACTCCCACCGCAGCCTAAAACTTCCCACTGTAGCCTAAAACTCCTCCCACCACAGCCTAAAACCACTCCCACCGCAGCCTAAAACACCTCCCGCTGAAGCCTAGAACTCCTCCCACCGCAGCCTAAAACCCTTTCACCACAGCCTAACCTGCCACCATAGCCTGTAACCTCCTTCCACCACCAAGCCTTCCCCATAATGAGGTACTGAAGTTCAAAGCTCCAACCAGAATAAATCCTTCCTAAAATTGCTCCTATTGGATATTTGGCTATAGCCACAAGACAAGTGACAAAGACAATGTCCAAAGACAAAACCAATGCAGACCCAGTCAGCAAGCTTGGGGACCTTGGGGGAGAGTTAAAGGGGGGAGAGGAGAGGCAGGGAGGGGAGCAGAGAAAAATGTAGAGCTCAATAAAAATCAATAAGAAAGGGAAGAAAACAGAAAGAAAGAAAGAAAGAAAGAAAGAAAGAAAGAAAGAAAGAAAGAAAGAAAGAAAGAAAGAAAAGAGACACTGGGTGGTGTTGGCCCAAGTAGTTCCAAACAGAAATCTTTTATATGTTTGGGGATGCACATTCTATTCTCTCCTTCATGTAGGCATTTTTTATTTTGAAAAACACATGCATTGTCATGAATTCTAAGGGATACTCACAAACCTGGAGCAATCAAAAGTCCTAATTCCACTCTCTTTAGAAGCCTGGAGATAGAGGCAACAACGGGGTTGCTTCAAGTCCTCTAGTAGTGAACAGGCTACGTTAACCACCACTTCTGTTGCTCTTCCCAGTACAGACTGTGGAGTTAAATAATAGAAACAAGATTTGCAGCTCATCCTGCCTGGGACCCAGTAAGTATTCAACAAATGGTGGTGGAACTGCAGGAAGACTTCCAGTTCAGAATCCAGCTGTAAAGGAGAGGGAGCTTCAGATATACCTACCATTTTTGTCAGACTGCCACACCTGAGTTTCCTTTTCTGGGCACTGAAGCAGCTCACTGAAAAGCTCACCAAAAGGACTTTTTTGAACTTAAAATGCATCTTTTCTTCAGTGTTAAGCAAAGCACATCCTCGTGTGTCATTTCTGCTGGGTCCAGCTCTAAGCTTAGCTTGATCCTCCCAAGGAACACCATTGGTCCCATTGGCTCATCCAACTATACATTATCCCTCAATAGGGAGAGGTTCTTTCTGTCTATGTGCACACAGCATTCTCAGGAGTGAGAATCCTGTATGTTTGCCAAGGTCAATCTGTTCACTCATGTATTTCTAACTTCCGGCGGAAGAGGCAGCGCACCTTCAGGCCTACAGCACACTCTTCCCGGCACATCTGTATGCTTGTAGCTGACACACCCTTCCCGGAACATCTGTATGCTTGTAGTTGACACATCCTTCCCGGAACATCTGTATGCTTGTAGCTGACACATCCTTCCCGGAACATCTGTATGCTTGTAGCTGACACACCCTTCCCGGCACACCTGTATGCTTGTAGCTGACGCATCCTTCCCGGCACATCTGTATGCTTGTAGCTGACACACCCTTCCCGGCACACCTGTATGCTTGTAGCTGACACATCCTTCCCGGTACATCTATATGCTTGTAGCTGTGAACAAGTGCCGCCATCACGCAGTCCATTTCCTACATCTCTTGAAGCTGCTGCCTCAGGATCTTAGCATCCCAGGGTCCCAGGATCCCAGGGTCTCCATTCAGAGAGAGCAGTCTTCACAGAGCCCAGAACCATGGACAGTATGGATGGTGCCAGTTCTACAGTCTGGCTAGAGGAGGGCATTACTGTGAAAACAGAACAGTCTGTCATTGTGTCTGTCTGTCCTTCAGGCTTCCAATCTCAGGACTGGTGGTGGCAAATTCTAGGTCACTTTGGCTCCAGATAAATGCCTTGCTATTTGGTTATGGCACAATCAGCCCTTGTGTGCCAGCCTCTAGGGACGCAGGCATGCAACCCACACACAACTGTGCCATTCTAGGACCAGACTCACTACTATACAACTCTCTCCAAACATGGACATACACTTCAGAGCCAGTGACATCCCAGTTCAGACTCAGGGGTGGTTAGCTACCCTCTCACACATCCTTTCTTTCGTTACTACCCCCACCCCCGGCCGGGGGGGTATTCCTCTACTACATAGCTCTTTTTATCATCTTCCCGACCAAGCCCATCAGCCACACCTCATATCCCCAGCACCAGGCTGTCCCACCACAGAAGGCTTCTGCATTGAGTTTTCACGTGAGAATTTGCCACTTGGAATTACGGTGAATAAGAATTCTTCATGCTTCCACACGACCACCTCCCTCTGTCAGCACATGCCCTCTACTAAAGGCTGCTTTCCTCAGCCCAGAAACATGTCCAAACTTCGCCTTAGCAGCGCTGTGCCCTTCTCTTACCCAGTATTCCAGTCTCCAAAGGGAACAAAATAACGACTGCCGGCCCTCCTTTCTCCAGACATCTGTCCCAGATGTGTGGGAAACAGTGATGCGCAAAGGCATTGTCAATCATCAGTTTACTGACACCCCAGGGCATGGGTTCCAGTCAAGACCCCTCCTCTCTGGGCATTCAGAACCTTTTTTGAGACTGGCAGCTGTCTTCTGCTCCCTCAATTTCCCAATAAGTTCCTTCTTGTGGTTTACACCAGGCTAGAGAGACAGGAGTTCAGGGGCAGAGGCTGAGTTTTGTAGATTTCCCAGACTTACAGCGAAGTATCCCCGGCTGGGATCTCACACAGCTTTTAGCTTCATAGTGATAATGTCAGCGTATCAAAGTGTGTGCTATGGACCAGGCATTCTCCTGAACCTTTGTTTTCCATGGAATAACTCATCTAATCTTCAAAATGATACAAATGCAGTCAATACTATTCGAAAAGTGTATTATCTCAAGCCATTTAACAGAACTTGAAAATGAGGCAAAGGGTTTATATATTGCTGAGAATGTCTTGTTCCCAGGGTGCTGGAACAGGAACTTGAATGAAGTTTCTCTTAGTCCCGTCCCTTAATCAATTTGTCCATCCCGACGCCAGTGACTGGCGCTATGTGACACTGACACCAGGAGACTCATGGCCCCTGTGAGAGGGAGAGCTCTCACAGGCCAGGGAACAAGTGGAGTCAAGGTCACCGTGCAGCTAGGACTATAATGGTAACCTTAAGTGAACATTAGGTCCAACATAAGAGTGGACACCGGGTGTTTCTACTCACAACTGGCTCTGAACTATTACCATGGCTGTCAACTCCAATTAGGTGATTTAAAAAAAAAAAAAACCTAGCATCTAAAGCCTACCATGAAAAAACTGTCTTCAATATAAGCAACAATTTGAGCTTCTTGATTAGACTATTGTAATTTTTTTTAACTGTGGAAAACTCTCAGAAAATTTATAGACATTTGAGTTAATTCTATCCCTCAAGATTTCCTGTGGGAGAAGATGAATGTTTTTTTTTTTAACAGTCTGACCTGAAGAGATGATTAGAAAGGTCATATACTTCCATTTACTAAATATTTTCTGTGAACAACCTGACCTGTGAATTTCTCTGAAGATAGAGACAAAATTAAATGTTTTATTGAATTGAATTAAAGATGACTCCATAATCAGGGAAGAGAGATTCATAAAGTATTTTTAAAATCACATGTGACTTGCCAACATGTGGTATCTCGTCTCACGTTATTTTTCCGAGGCATTGGGCTTTATTGAGGCAGAATAAAACATAACAAATTTGTTATCCATGTCTCTCACAAAACCACACTTCTACAGCTAATCTGTCTGAAAGTAGACAATTACAGTTAACTACAGAGCAAAATAAATAACTAAATTACAAACAAATAAATGTGTATTAACATGTTCTGTATTTGAACTGAAACATTATCAAATACAAATAAAAAAATTTAAAATACATCAAGTTCTTAGATGGGCATGTGACAAGTACCTATGATCCTGGCACTCTGGGAGGCTGAGGTAGGATTCTGAATTTGAGGACAGCCTGGGTTACACAGTGAGAACCCTATCTCAAAATAATAACTAAAATATTAGCATTATCTACACAATTCAGATTGTCTCAATGACCAAACCCAGCTGAAGTAAAGTTTTGTACTGGCTGAGGCTTTTGATGGGATAACTATGGTTGGAGGTTGCTCGTTCATTTTCTGGCCGCCCAGACTCCAGAAATAACCACACAGAAATCTGATTAATTGCAATACTACTTGGCCAATAGCTTCAGCGTATTTCTAGCTAGCTCTTATATCTTAAATTAACCCATTTTTATTAATCTGTGTATCACCACATGGCTGTGGCTTACTGGCAAGTTTCCGGCATGTCTGTCTCTGGCAGAGGCTGCATGGCTTCTCCCTGACTCTGCCTACTCTCTCTTTACATCTCTGGGATTTCCCACCTGGCTCTACTCTGTTAAGCCATTGGCCAAATGCAGCTTTATTCATTAACCAATAAAAACAACACATATACAGAAGAATTTTCCACATCAGATAACTAAAGCAAATTTGTTGTTTACATAAATATCTTTCTCAAGAATACAAGGTAAGCTGGGTGATGGTGGCGCAGGCCTTTAATCCTAGCACTCGGGAGGCAGAGGCAGGCAGATCTCTCTGAGTTCGAGGCCAGCCTGGTCTACAGAGTGAGTTCCTGGTAATCTGGTCTATACTCCCATACTCCTTGGTGGAGGTATTCTGGGGTAGAAGGAAGGTACATATCTCCTTGGTAGGTCTTTCAAAAGAGGAAAGAGTTAGTATCTTTCTAAAGAAGTTAGTTTAAAGAGAGGGGGATGATTCACCTCCCCTGCTGGTCCCAGAGTCCAGAGTCATCACTGCCAGTCTGGTCCTCAGTGAACTTATTGATGGGCATCTGAGTGGGCTCTGGGTTTGGGGATAATGTGAGTTGGTCAGTTCCCAGGTGCTCCATTGTCTTGGAGAACAACAGGTAACACACAGCTATAGCACGTGACCACTGTGAGCACCCAAAGGATAGCGTGTCCAGTCATTGTCAGGAGCCATTTCCCCCAAAAAGTATTGCAGGGACCATTGTCCTCCATTTCCCCCTAAAAGTATTGCAGGGACCATTGTCCTGGGGATGTTTGCAGAGAGCCCCACACCCCAACTGTATTGAGAACTGTTTGTTGGCAGAGCTCACCCCACACCCAACTATCTTGAGAGCTATCTGTTAGTGGAACCCGCCCCACATTCCAACTATCTAGAGAACTGTTTGTGGTTGGAATCACAAAAGGAACGATTCTGCTTGCATAGAGAACTAGGTGTGTTGACTCGTGACCTCCTGACCGAGGACTCCTGACCTACGATGACTCGTGACCAAATCATGACCATTGCCCATGCCCCTGCCCCCTGGCCCCATCCCAAGCCAAATTCCTCATCCAAGGGCTATATAAGCTGCTGCCATTAAGCTAATAAACAGAGGCTTGACAACAGGTCTTGCTTGGCCTTGTTCCTCTCTCTTGCCCATGTCTTTTCAGATAGCGCCTCTTCCGGACCCTGGAATAACTGACCTGCCAGGCGGGTTACAACCCTATACTAACTGACCCGCTGGGCGGTTACAAGTTATGGCCTTCCTTTAAGATGGGGGATGAGTCCATTGTTACACCTGAGCTTAGTAGATCCGTGATGGCCATGCAGCAGTTCTCATATGCAGCTCTTGCACATGGCGGGATTCCTGAGACCTGTGTATGGGCTAGGAGGTAGAAACCATGTTTATACTGATCTGAACCTACCACTTGATCCTTTCCTACCACGCCGACATTTGCCCTGGTAGAGGAGATGCAGGGAGGCTAAAACTGCAGGAGCTTCAACAGGAACCGAGGCAGGGCTGCAAACCACAGACAGCACACTGCGCCCCACACTCAGCACAAACCAACTTGGTTCAGTTTCTGCCTTTGAATACAGTCTTGAAAATACTCTGTGTGGTGACATGGCAGGGGAGGGGTTGGGGTACAGCTCTACTGGGCTCACTGAGTGCAGCAGCTGCCTTTAGGATAAAGTGAGCTGCGCAGGAACCAGCCACTTTTCCATGAGAGGGTATTTTTACTTGAAAGAATAATTGCCAAACTTTAGTTATTCAGACTTGGGTAATTTGGCAGACTGCTCTAGGAAATGAACAAAGTGAGCTGCTCATTACAAGGAAAATTGGAAATATTTGATGCTGGCGACAAAATGTGAGCTCTCAAGCAAACACTCGAATTTTGGAAAACTCGCTCGCATTCAGCACTCTGGACCTGGAAGCCTCCCAAAGCTTAAACACCTTTCTAGAAGGCTGGCTGGCTCTACATGAATCTGTCAACATTCGGAAGATCTGCCCAATTCAGCGAACCAATATTTTTCTGAATGAGCAACGCATGGTGTCACAAATCACTCGGGCAAGAGGTCCATGCTAAGTTTGAAATCTACCTATGGATTTAACGGCACAGCTCATGGACACGGTTCCAGATGTCACAGTGCAACTGGCCTTGATGGGGCCACCACTTGAGTTTTGGTGTCATAAAAACAAGGCCTGCGCTGTTTTTAACAAGTGGTAAGCTACATTTCTAAATGGGCTAAATGCCACAGTAAGTACCCATGTAAACAGAAACTCTGAAGGTCTTCCATAATTGTTATGATAGTAGGGGCCTGTCAGAACAACTGCATTTGCATATCATTTGCATACCCAGGCTCTTCCCAATGTATCTGCCTGATGTTTTTGTTATTTCTGAGTTTCCTCACCATTTCCCTCCCCTCCTACCATTATCTTCATGTTCAGAAATTCCTGGCTGCTTTCGGGACACCTGTCTCCAACTTAGGCTACACCCATGTTTCTATCATTTTCTTGAGTGCCTTCTCTGTTACCCAAATATGCCAACTTAAAATTATTTTCTGAAAACCCAATTTAGTCAAAATATTCCAGATTACTCTAGAAAGTCGGCTTGGAGTCCTAGATTGCTTCCACATCTGCTTCCCCCTCTATGCTATAGGCTACTGTTTCCATTCCAATAACAAGTCCAACTGCGGCAGAGGGCCTGGCTCCCAGCACACTGCCGAGTCCCAGTGTTCAAAACCAGAAGGGACAATGAAGAAAGACATTCCATCTCCTTCTCCTGTCCCGACCTAACAAAGCCTGAAGAGATTCTGATAGACAAAGCAGAAGCAAGACATTGTAGACAGGCCAGTGGTCATGCACTTCAACCCTTAGCTCCCCACTAGGCAGATAGACCCCCCTCCCCCCCCTCTCTCTCTCTCACACACACACACACTTGCAGGCATGTCAAAGATGCCTGCTACAAATTTAATCATGGGCATCTTCCCAGAGGCGACTCCCTAGAGACCTATCCAGTTATAATTAAAGATGATACCACGATGGCATTGCTCCCAGAAGGCAGGACCTTTGGGCTGCATCATTTAAAACAGTCTGTAACCTTGGGGCCAGGTGGTGACGTGCAATACCAACCCCATCATCTGTAAGGACAACGCTGAGGAGACTGAGTGGGGAGCAGGACAGGACAACTTGGCTTTGTTATAATTCCCTCTTTAAATGGGATTACGTTAGAGAAATGCCTGAGCTACTTTGTTCTTCATAGCAAAGAAAAGGCTGACAGAGCCACCCTCCTCGTCTCTACAGCTAGCCCTGTGTCACCGGCTTTTGTGATTCTCACCACCCTTGCCCAAGTGTGTTGTTCTTGCTTGGACCAGCTTCTTGGCCACTGCCTCATTTAGCAAATTCTGTTTTCCAGGGCTTTCCTCTCTCGATAAGCTAGGGCAAGTCATTTCCTTTATTTTTTAAAAAAAGTTCAACCTGTAGGCATCAATTTAGGTTACAATTTTTATTTACTGTCTGCAGCAACATGAGCGTCCACCCAAGTGTCCTGAAGAAGGGAGCGCACAGATATTTTGTGTGTGAGTAGCAAAAGTTAAATGACAGCGAGTGTTCTTTATTAGCAATCGGCCCTCCAGGCTTGCAAATGGCAGCGGAGGGGGCTCAAGTGCCAAGTGAAGGAAGTTGCCACGTGTGGGCAGGCACACCTGCCCACAGCAGAGCCGAACACGTGCAGTTTCCAAATAACCAGCCATGGGGGCAGCATGCTTCAGCAAGGAAGGAAGAGATCGCACTACCCTCGGCAGAAGACTCATCCAGCTGGAACAATCAGTTCATTGGCCAGGGTTCAAAAAGTGGTTCTCACCTTAAGAGGACAATTGAAAACGCTAGGGGATGAAGTGGAAAAAAAGGAGAGTGCAACACTCTAATCTAATCTGAAAAGAACAAAACGTGATTTCCAGAAGAGCCCTGCTGGCTCACAAGAACAACTTCGTCTTCTCTGGGTGCTCTACACCGCTCTGACCAGACGGCCCCCAAGGTGGAGTCAGGGGGATAGACTGGAGGCGTCTCAGCCTCCAGAGGGACAGAACACTTATCTCTCAGCGTCTGGCAGACCCTCGGGAGAAAACTCAGAGCTGAGTGAAAAAAAGTTTCCTACATAACAGAAGATAGAGGAGAAGTTTATGACTGAAGTTAGAATCTCACTTCACACGCCGGTGGACAGAAACCGGGATTGTGGCAGGAGTCACTGCTCTCTGGAGAGGGGGACTCCACACAGTCATTTCAGTTGGGATCTTCAAACCAAGGCTGAAAGTTAAGTTTTGGTTTTTAGGACAAATCACATTTGTAAGATTTTTGCTCGTGGCCAAGACTGACTTTTCATGCTAGGATCCCTTGTAATAGACATGTCTAGTCTTGCCCATGGCATGGCCAGGCAGGGGACGAACTGGAACGCTCCAACCAAGACCAAGGGATGTAGGTTTGGGACGTGAGATATGATTTTTATCCACAGTGGCAGCTAGAAGTGACACTATGAGACCCATCTGAAAGAAGGAAGGGAGAAACAGGAAATGAAAGACGGGGTTCACTCACTGACTCTCGGCCTTCACCTGCACCTTCCTAGGAGAGGCCCTGTAACTTTCTTGCTGTTGTGTCCGGTGTTATGGTCAACATATGTTTTTTATTTCATAGGGTATGCCCACTATGTGATGAGAGTTTGGTTGGTGACCTACTCTTACGCGGGTTCTTTAGATTGCTTAACTTAAGGAGTTCAAATCCATAGATACAAGCTGAAATATGACTAGAGCTGTAGAACTTTCTTTGCAAGGGCAGCGAGGTCCTCGGTTAGCAGGTGGTAATGACTATCCCCACCCCAACCCCCACCCAGTGACTTTCCGAATGAACTTAGTGACTCTTTACACTCTGATGAATACTGAACTTCATGCTTTACACAAATTTCCCAGTATTTCTCTGACAACTATCCACACTAGATGAGAATACAGTCTAGAGATGGTAAAGTGGCTGCTCTAAGTTCAGGGTGATTAGAAAGTTCTGGGCCCATGTTCCTAAGCATCACACATTCCTTCCCTTTGGGTCTACAGAGAGAGCGGCCTCTGTGTCTTCCATGCCACACTAGCTCTTCAGTGCTTTCAGACACACATTCATCTTGTTTACCTGCTCCCTGTGCTCACTAGCCCCCTCTCAGGGGTTAAATGTTATGATTGCTTTGCTCTCAATTTGTAAAGCATCATTAGTTAGCCAAGGTAATCAGAATTAATGGCAAAAGTGATAGTCCAGACACCATCTTGTCACATCAAAATCAGGCTAACCCTGAGAGAGACTTAGGCAGCTGTTTTAGATGAAGAACATAGGGTACTGGTAGTGAGAACACCATTACTACCTCCACTACCATCTAGTCCCATCCACTATCATCAACCACAGCTATGGTCGACTAAACATCATCTGTCTGCCTGATACATGGCCAATTCCACAGCCAAACAACATAGGAGAGTGTTACCCTCCCTGACTTTTGTTTGTTTAGGGCACTATTGGGGAGGTTGAGGCAGAAGGACCAGCAAGTTTGAAGCCTACCTAGTCAACTTAGAACCTGTCTCAAAATAAAAAATTAAAAGCGGGCTAGTGTCTTAGGATTTCTATTGCTATGAAGAGACACCATGACCACAGCAACTCTTACAAAGCAAAACATTTAATCATGGAGGCTCGCTTACAGTTCAGAGGTTTAGTCCATTATCATCATGGTGGGAAGCAAGGCGCCACGCTGGCAGACATGGTGCTGGAGAAGGAACTGAGGGCTCTACATATCTACTCACAGGCAACAGGAAGTAGTCTGTCTCACTGGGTGTGGCTTGAGCATGGATGAGACTTAAAGGTCTGCCACCACACTTCCTCCAACAAGGCCACACCTCCTAACACTGCCATTCCCTTTGGGGGCCATTTTCTTTCCAACAACCACATCAGGGAAAGCTCAAAAGTAGAATGCTGGTCTGGCATGTTTAAGGTCTCGTTCTAACTTGCTTGCTCTTGGGATAAATACCATGACCAAAATATGGTGGCTAATATTGGCTATCAACTTGACATACTTGGGAAGAATAATCCTTGGTTGAGAAACTGCCTGCACCACACTGCTCTGTAGGCATGTCTGTGTGACACTTTCTTGATTGCTCAATGATGGAGGAGGGTTGGGCCCACTATGGGTGGTGCCATCCCTAAGCAGGGGACTGGGCTGTACATGGCCTCTACTTTAGTGTTTGCTCCAAGTTTCTGCCTTAGCATCCTTCAATGATGGACCGCAACCTGAGAGATGAAAGAAATCTGAACCTCCCTGAATTGCTTTTGGTGATGATATATGACCAAATTAGAACAGGCCTTAACATACCAGGCCAGGTTCAACCTCTGGGATATATCCCCAGCCTTCTTTTTTATTTTGAGACAAGTTCTAAGTTGAGCACATTGGCCTTGAACTTGGGTCCTTCTGCCTCAGCCTTGAGAGTAGCCATGAGGTGAGAGGCCTACGTCACCAGGCCTGGCTTATTACCCCCACTTTATAGTCAAAGCAGTTAGTTCAGAAAGGTTACAAAGGCAGTCTGGCTCCTAGATTTTTATGGAACTTGGGAGAAAGCTTATCCTTATCATTATTGGTTTGACCCAGCAGCCGTGCTAAAAAGAAACGTTAAGAAAAATGAAGCATAATGTCTGATTTGTAACTGGCAGCCAGGCAGCAACTCCAGATTATTCTGTGACTGGGGGAGTCATGCGGGAACCCACACCCCACAGCAAGCGCTCAGGCAGAGCTGCAAACCACGCCAACACAAAACCCCTCTTCTCTGTTATTTTCTCAGTCTCTAATCTTGATTTCATGATGGTGTCAATCAAAACTGTCTGCTAAACGGAGCTTCACACTTAGAAAAACGTGAAAGCTCCCGGAGAGTCCTAGTGTCCCAGAGTCATTGCCGTGCTCCTTCCTGGCCAGCCGGCTTGGTTCTTTTCTCTATGTTACTTACAGGGCTTTCTGGGAACAGAGATGTAGAAAATGAGGTCAAGCAGGGAACTGAGACATTACAGAGCGGCATCTAACACTTTGCGGCATGCTAGGAAACACACAGCCGCCATGTTAGTGTCTATGTGGGAGTACCAGCCAGATGTGCCCATCACTGCCTATTAGTGTACCAAACATATTACACAGCTGTGCACCATAAAGTTGTTTAGAACAGCCATGAAATTGTATTTTGAAAATATGAGTGGTGTGTGTGCGCATGTGCACCTGTGTGTACAGTGAGTGCAGATGCTGATGGAGGCCAGCAGAGGGTGTTGGATCTCCTGGAGCTGGGGTTTCAGTGAGGGTGAGCCAACACGACAGGTGATGGGCACATCTGGTTAGTATTCCACAAAGTCACACTAATATGGCAACTGTGTGTTTTCTAGGCATCTGCCACAAAGTGTCTGATGCCTTTTTTTATGTCTCATTTCCCTGCTTGATCATATTTTATCCATCCCAGTTCCCAGAAAGCCCCTGTTTGGTGTAGGAGGTCCTTCTGTCTATGTGTTGCTTTCATTGGTTGAATAAAGAAACTGCCTTGGCCTTTTAGGACAGAAATTAGGTAGGTGGGAAGACAGAACTGAATTCTGGGAGAAAGAAAGCAGAGTCGGAGAAAGAGACGCCATGGAGCTGCCAGACATGCTGAATCTTTCCCAGTAAGCCACGACCTCGTCGTGATATACAGAGTAACAGAAATGGGTTAAATCAAAATGTGAGAGTTAGCCAATAAGAGGCTAGAGAGAATGGGCCAGGCAGTGTTTAAATGAATACAGTTTCGGTGTGATTATTTTGGGTGTAAGCTATCAGGGCGGCTGGGACGACAAGCAGCCCTCTCCCTCCTGTTACACTTTGTTCCTATGAGTAACACAGAGGAGAGGACCAAACCGACCTGAGGTTCTCTGTAAAAGAATATGCACTCTCACCTAACCTCTGGGTCAGCTCTCCAGCCCCTCAAATAGCTCTTACCAATGCTTTATTTTATAATTTATAGAGAAGTTCTTAGAACAGTAGAAAGAAATGTCTCTCCCCAGTTCTAATGTTTTCCTCACAGGCTCTGCCACACATTGTCTGTCCTGAACCTGTTTTAGATGGTACTTTGTTGAGATCTTGTCCCTTTATCCATAAACACTTCAGAGTATATTTCCTAAGAATACAGTTTTACAGGTAAGGAAATACTACTTTTCCTAGTCAAAATTCAAAATTAGCACACAATCGGCCAGAATAAATTAAAAATGTCCAACTACGAAGAAAAGGAAAACTGATTATTCTTCATAAGAGAAAATATTTAGATCTGTTTTGCTACTGGGATATTCGTAGACCTTGCCATGGTTCCTAGCACATAGCAGATACTTATAAAAACCTACCAGCTTCATAAAGCAAAACTTTCTGTGACATTTTAGAATGTGAAGTTTTCTAAACTAGATCAAAAGCAAAACACCAACAGAGGCAATCATTTCTTTATTACCTGTAATCTGTAATTTCCATGGTACAAGGCGTGAAAAGCTTCAGGTGCAAAGGACTTGGGGGTTCACTTCTTAAAGATTTTACTTTTAGCATTGTTTTTAATTGTGTACGCACACACTTGAGTACAGGTCCCTCAGAATCCAGAAGGCGGCATTGGAGCCCATGTGGTTGGAGCTGCTGAAGGTTGTGAGCCACTCAACAGGCATGCTGGGAACCAAAGTCAGACCCTGAAAGAGCAGTCTGTGTCCTCAGCCATACATATCCATCTCCAGATCCAGAGGATTCCTTTTCACAGACAACAGTGGACAGATCACAGTCTAAACCAGGGCAACTTTGTCTCCCTCAGGGCTTTCTTCATAAGTAGCGATTTCTGATGTACTCTCGGTACATGGCTGTATCTTCTTTACCAAGGGGCTGCATGAGACCGTGGCTGGCCTGGATATGGGCTTGGAAGATCTCTGTAGACTTTCTGTCTACTCGTGGGGGCTGAACTTCATAGATGTTGTCTTGCGAGAAAGCTGAAATGGGAGTTCTGTAAGAGATAAAAATGAAGGCTGCATTAAAGAAAACCAAAAGGACTAGAAAGAGCCAGCATGAGCACCACCGTAGCTGCTACTGGCCGCCTCTCCTCTGGCTGCAGACTGCTGGATAAACACTGCCTGGAAAGCCATCCCTGATGCCCAGGCAGGGCAGAATCCCTAGTTCTGGGCCTCACAGAATGACAGCTTTATAGTTTTGTGTCCATCAGACGGTGGCTATACCTAAATTTTGTTCTTTGTCTTTGAAGACACTTGGTTTTGCAAAGGAAGATCAAGTATGAATCAATGGAGCAGGAGACAGTCATAACTCTGACCAATGAGTTTACATTGGAAGAATGTTTGCTCATTGAACAAGTAGTCAGTAAATGAGAACACGGCTAACAATTACTTATGTGTAGTTTCTTACTTGAAATTCTCAAATCCTAAAAAAGCGACACTGCCTGGAACATCCGGCCTGACTACAATGCACTGTTCTCCCTTCCTCACGCTACTACCTGCAAACGTTGTGTGTCATACAAACATCAGACATGGCCTCAGATCTCACTGGGGATGCTAGTATGAAGTGACTGTATCTTGGTGTGCTAACACTCACTTCTTAATTCCACAACACATCTGGCCTCAGGCTTTTGGGCGAGGAACTGTGGATCTGAGACCAGCAGTTGCCTTCCTTTCTGAGGGACTCAAGAATCCTCTATTCAAAAATGACCCTCTGTTCTCACCCACACAGCCGACTACAGTGCTTGGAACCTTGACCCATCCCTCGAGGAAGGCACCGTCTCTAGAACGGCCTTGTCAAAATTCATGGTGGCGGTGGCTGACATGCCCTTGGTTTCCAGCAATGTGAATGGCCACCAGGTACTGCACACTTAGCTAGTCAACTAACAAGTCAGAAGTGACACAGAGGACACACGTGTGATGGAAGCGTGCTGTTCACTTGTGTGCTGACAAGGTCAAACAGAGGCCAGTGGTCAGAAGGGACAGGACACTAGACATGGTGAAGGACAAGGACAAGTGAGCACACACTTCATGACTTGGCCAACTTTCAAGAAGATTCTATATGCTCTGGGAACCAAAACTGGGGACTCAGCCTTGCTCCTGGGCATCTGGTAGGAGTCCCGGGCACCTGATGCTCACTATTTGCTTAGGTGGGCCTCAGGAGCTAGGGGAGGGGTGTGTGATCAGCACAGTGGACCTCAGAGGCACCTGGAATGTTAGCTGTCTGCTGGAACCCGGGTGGCGCAGTAACATGAAGGAAAAGAAAAACCATTCAAGAGTTCGTCCGCATCCCTGGATCTATGTTCATAAGATGTGCGGCCCTTAAATGTGGGCTTTCCTTACTCCTCTCAAATACCATTAAGGTAGAGCCTGGAGAGATGACTCAGCAGCCAGACTGCTGGCCCTGAAAGGAAGAAGACTAGAGCTTAGATTCCTAGAACTCACACAAAGGCCAGGAGGGCATGGAGGTTGCTCACAGCTCCTGCTTTAGAAGGCAGAGACGGGATCCTATTCACCGAGCCCCCTCTTGATAGGGTGTCTCTGTGTACCCCTGGCTGTCCTGAAACTCACTTTATAGACCAGGCTGGCCTTGAACTCACAGAGATCCACCTGTCTCTGCCTCCCAAGTGCTGGGATTAAGAGCATGCACCACCGCCATCCGGCACATGCCTTCTCTTTTAAATGACAGAATGCCACTAACCTTACACTGGAGGGAACAGTTTAAGGTTTAGTTATAAAGGTATGAGCAGCAATATTAGATTCACCTCTTATTTTCTAATGAGGAGACTTTTTCTTTTTTACCTCCCCATAGACTTCTGCATTTCTGAGGTGGGAATGAAAACAGCATCCATGACCTCACAAGAGGCTGCTGGAAAGAGAAGGGGTGGAGGCAGACACCCCCACTACAAGACAGTCTCCATTAGACTGATGACATCTGTTTCCAGATTTAAAAACTACACACGGTAGAAACTGTGACAGGGTTTTCTTTTGTGCATTCCAGTAGAGAGACCTAACTTACTATTGTACTTATATTACAAAAATATAAATAAATAAAACCGCCAACCTCCCCCCTCAAAAAAATTCACATTTGCCTCCTGGCCACAAACAGAGGAAATATATTTTTAAGCTTCTCACAGCCTCAAAGGCAGAAAACCTATTGCCCCTCATTCAAATGCCAGTCATATTTCTGGGCATAAAATATGATAATTACATTGCAGACTCACTTCTTTTTATCTATGAAACGCAGTTCCATCTTGACAGTGTGTTCCATACTTCCCCCTCAGGGATTGTTGCGGTCTTATTTAGGAGAATATATTTACCAATTCATTTACAGGCTGCTTAACACATATCGTTTGGCACCTCAAATGTTGAGCACTGATGACATTCAGCCTCAAGTGCTGTTTCTGCTCACAGAAGAGAAAACACTCTAGGCAGAAATTCACTAGACAATGCACCAGACGTTTCTAAGGAAAACCCTCATTGGTGCCTTTCAATGTTCTTTGTTCAACACGGCTGCTGTGATCATAGCCCTTTCTGATAATAACCTCTATCTTACACCTGCATGCAGAACTAATGATTGAGCCCCTTATAGTTCAATTCCTGTTGTGAGGCCTTTTCTAGCTCGCATGTACTGAGTAATCAGTAATGTACATTGGCTTGGGTGGGGCTGCAATGTTTTTAGAATTCGGTGACTTGAGGAGCCATGGTTAGTGGCTAAGATACTAGATAAAATTGGGGTTAAACTGTCAGACATCACGTTAGTAACTCTAACAACCATATAGGATCGTTTTCCATATGTTAAACTATCAGACGACACATACGTAACTCTAACAACCATATAGGATTGTTTTCCATAAGTTAAAATCTTATGCCCTTTCTATGATCAGCATTTGGGCATCCATCAAACCCCACTAGGCATTTCTTGACATTCTAGTAAGAGTTCCAGACTGAAGATCCATTTCCCTTCCCAGTGTTCTGCCTGTTGCTAGCAGAACTTTCAATACTTTTGTGATATTTGTATCATCAAATGCTTCCTTGTTGATCACAACTTATCCAGAGAATCAAGAGAATGCCACGCCGAAGATTGGGTGATGGTTTTAGGCCATTTGGCTCAGTCTTTCTGGGAGAAAACACTTAGTAGGTCTAATTTGAATCCACTAAAAAATAGAGGTCACAGTGGAGCAAGACTTCAGCATGTGCTTCAGTGACCTGTCTTTGCTGTGACCTTGTCTTTGTTTCATGATCTCCACCGGGGACTAAGAGCCCTCATCATCTAATTGCTGGTAGTGTGCCTAGCATAGGCATCCCCAACTAGATGGATCTTCCTTTCCGTGTCCTCAGCGACGTCAACTGTTAGCTTGTGGATGCTGCTCTAGCACGTCCCCATCACTGCCCATGGCTTCTCTCTAGAGCTTTCAGACAGGTGCTTGTGGCTTTCCAACAAGACGCTCACACTTTTGGAGCCTAGTCTTGAGTCTATCAAGATGATACAGTGGAAAAGGATTCAGTTCTTCGGAAAGTAAAACCAATATACTTCCTTCTATAGCTAGCTCACATTCGGAGAGCTCGAATATAAGTACCTAAGACCAAAATGCGGCTCTCAAAGTGTACAATACGGTAGCAGTTGGCTGTATGTGGCAATTTAAACTTCCACCTAAATTAATTTAAATTAAGTGTATTTAGAATAGTCTTCAGTATTACTTGCCACACAACAAGCGCATGACAGCCACCTGTAGCCAGGCAGAGCAGATGGGGGCTTCCCCATTACCACACCAGGTTTTGCGTGGTGTGTTATCCTAGAATGTCTTCACTGTTAGCTTTCTCCCCGGGAACGTGGGGTACTTGTCTTTCTACGCCCATCTTCATACTATAAGCATGTGCACTGCGGGGACCAGCGTTTCCAGGCTTCCCATCTCACCCGGTTACTCGGTCCTTCTAAGAACTGGATGCACTGTTCTGTGTGCCACTTAGCAGGGGAGTCTTTCAAAATGACCCGGTTAAAGCTCCTTACAAATGTATGGCTTTGCACACCCTGACTGGGCTGCAGTCTGTTCCGCTACCCTTCTTACAGGGTTCAGGTTGTCTTATCCGTGTCCCGTGGTGGCTTCTCCCAGTCCACCGAGTCCTCCTGACAGAACCCTATTTATTACTGTCAGCTTTCTTCCCATCTGAACTGACACACTCCATTTTTATCTTATACAGTTCCTGACACCGGCCCAGAGGCAGCAGCTTCTTCTAGAAGCCCTGGTTCCTATTAGTGGGAAACTGGCATTCTAAGGCTACACTGCAGGTCTAGGAATTCTCATCATCTTCATGCCAAGGAGGATGGACAAAGAGGATGACGGAATTTATAAATACTGAAGATTTATTTACCCACAGTAAACACACGGCAGCCGCAGAACAGCGGTGCGAACACGGCCAGCATCAGTATGAGCCCGAGGACAGGCTTTGCATGCTCGTCCTGTCCACGGCTTGCTCGGAGCTGTCTTCCATTCAATAGTGCACACTATTTGACCACAGAGCTATGGCATCTTAGCCTCTCCTTTAAACCTTTAAACCTTGACTTTGGATCTACAGACAGCCACAGTCTACTACTGACAATGAACTTCATATCCGTGGCTGTGCTAATAAGCTTTCTGTCACTGTGACAGAACACTTGAGACACTCTGCTTATAACGAGAGGAAAGGTTCGCAGATGTGAGGGTTTTCATCTATGGTCTTTTGGGCCTGCAGTGGATGACAGAAGCTGCTAAGACACAGACAGAGAAAGAGGGGAGGCCAGAGTCTCAATATCCCCTTAAGGGCACGCCCTTGATGACCTAACTTCCTTGCACGAGGCCCTTCTGCCTCTCAATAGTGCCACTAGCTGTGGACACGTGAGCTTTTGGGGTCACTTATCTGAGCCACAGAAACGTCTCTAGTCAAGCTATCTAAAGCTGATTTCTACTCTGTCCAAGGAAACAACACTCCCTGGGGTCTCAGCCACAACAAAACCCTATTTCTACACTTAAACTTTGAAGAGAATATCCTTTCCTTGATAGTTTGAAGTATGGTCCTTACTTCTTTTTCTTTCTGTATCCTTTATACCTTATGACAATCCAGCACTCTTTCCACAAGAAGTCTTTATGGGAGGCCAGCAGACATTTCTCCCTTAAGGTTTCCTTACACACACCAGGGCATCAGTCAGTGCAGGCCGACACACTCAGGCACGCAGTGTGCTCTCATGACACCAACTTAAGGAGCCTCACGCTGGCTTTTCTTTTTGCCTGTTTTAGCTGTCTTTCTTTGTTAAGGTGGCTATTTATCCATGTTAAATATTGCCGATTGCCAGAATCTGACACTTTAAGTCATTTTAATGTCGTCTTCTTTGTTCTGAACGTAAAAGTTTTGTATCTGAGCTCATTTTGAGCTGGCACACGGCGTTTCCAGACTTTAATGGACTCATCTTGCTGGCATGTGCTTGATGTCAGTGGGATGTTTGTAAGCTCTGTGCTAGGTTTTTCTCATAACTTGTGTTACATGGGGCTGGCCTCTGGTACTCTCCTGCTGTGCTGCTGTGCACTCCATAAGATTCCCTGGGCCTGTGGGAGGCAGGGAAACCTTCCTAACTTCACAGCGATCCCCTTGTTACCGCATCACTATGTCCAAAAGCATGCCAACGTGCCCTCCAAGGCTTCCTTTGTGTTCAGATTCTTACATCTGTTTTTCTTTTTGGTTTTTGAGGAAGGGTTTCATGTAGCTCAGTCTAGCCTTGAACTTGCTATGCAGCCTTGAAAGCTTGATCCTCTGCCTTCACCCCAAGACTGGGATGTAGGGCACGTTACCTGCTTGACCCCCTCATCTTCACTGGCATTGTCCTGTTCAACTTTAACATCAGCAATTTCTCCTCAGATGTGTTCACTACCCAGGAAGAGAGCTTTGATGATTAGATTTTAAGAGCTGAAGTGATCTAGTCAGTTTCACCTCCTTTTAGAATTCACTAAGGACAGCTGGACACATGTGATACAATCCCTCCGAGAATTAGCAGCCAAACTAAGATTACCTGCTATGACTTCCAGGGGGGACCTGTCAGCTACTCTTGGTCCTCATGTTCTGAGCCTTGTCAGGCACCTGGCAGCTCCTTACTTGTTTCTCACCCATGCACAAACGCTGGTGTTATCCCCACTATCTCTGTTCTGAGACCTGACAAATACCCTGCCATGCTGTCCGGGGTGAATCTGCACTGTCACGTGTGCACGGCTGCCTGCTGATGGGCTTCGGGCAGGTGACTGGATCTTGAGAGCTCCTACAAAACCACAGTTTAACCGACTGGTGGACTCATTAGAAAGAAGCGGGATGCAGGAAGTGGAGCCTGATTGGAGGAAGCTTCTGAGTGGCAGCTTTTTCTGGGCTCTGCCCCTGCCACTTCCACATGCTGCCTTGTGTGAAGGGAGCAACCTTGGCCTTCACCCCACCACAAGCTCTGTTTTGTCATGACTCAGGAACAAAGGAACCAGCCACGCATGGACTAATAACCCTGAAATCACGACCCTGAAAAAATCTTTCTGAGTTGTTTCCATCAGGTATTTATTGCAGTTAAAAAGAGACAATGTTATGGCAATTCAGTCTTGCTACCCAACTGGTTTTGCATGAAGATCCAGCAATAGAGAGCTTCAAAAATTATTTGGGCTGGAAGATGGCTCAGTGGGGTGAAGGTATGGGCTGCCAAGCCTGATGACTTCAGTGTGATCTCTGGAACCCACATGTGGTGTGGGAAGTCCTTCTGTCTATGTGTTGCTTTTATTGGTTAATGAATAAATAAGTTGCTTCGACCAGCAGCTTAGCGGAATAGAGTTAGGTGAGAAAAACTAAATTGAATGCTGGGAGAAAGAAGGCAGAGTCAGAAAGACACCATGTAGCCACCACCAGGATCAGATGAGCCAGAACCTTGCTGGTAAGCCACAGGCACATGGCGATACACAGATTAATAGAAATGGGTTAAATTAAAATGTAAGACCTAGCCCATAAGCTAGAGCTAATGGGCCAAGCAGTGATTTAATGAATACAGTTTCTGTGTGGTTATTTTGGGCTGAGCAGTTAGGAACAAACAAGCAACCTCTTACTACAAATTGGCACTCCAATGTGTGCTAGCTAAATCCACACAAAACCTGACAGGGCTTGGAAAGGAATCCTAAACATTAAAAATCAGTTTAGCTGCATTTTTTTTTTCAGATGGGCTCTGCTTGCTGGTGGCATGCTGCAGCTCCTTTAAGAGAGGTCTTCCTGATTCAGCAGTAGCAAAACAAACAAACAAAAAACAAAAACCTCACATAGTTTCAAAATGGCATCCTGGTTCACCAGCACAAATGGCCCTGACTCTTTTGGGAGGTCCGGCCAAGGAGAATTTAAATGCGGTTTGTAAGCAGCATGTTATAAACTGCTTAATGGCTCCACATAGACCCACTGCATAATTGGAACTGGGGCAGTGTATGCAGCTTGCAGAGGCATTCAACCTGCCTCCACCATGCTGGACTGGGCAAAGCAAGCAGGCAGGGCCCATGCTGGACTGGGCAAAGCAAGCAGGCAGGGCCCTGTTGGCCCTAGCCATGGCTGCTTAGCATTAAAAAAAAAAAAAGTGGTTCTGGCCAGAAAATAATTACAGATATACAGATTCAGAGGGAAAAAAAAAAGACTTCTTCAATGGGTCGCAGTGTGTTTAAAAAATGTATATAGGCTCAGGAGAGAAAAGAGAAAGAATATAGTTATAAAAAGAAATGTTTTTTTTTAAAGGTAAAGTCTTTAAAGAAAAAGAGTACAGACAGTCATAGATTAAAAGGAGTAAAGAAAAATAAGCCACGTAAAGATGGAATATGCACAGAGAGTCTGGATTATGTATACTATTGGGTTTTCTTTCAACTTTTTGACTGCAGAAAGACATTTTATTCTTGGGACTGCTGAGCTAAGTCAACATATATACTTTAAAGATATCTTGATTTTAAAATTTGGACCTAAGGATTTGTTGCTTTGGATAAGAGGTTCTTCTTTTGTTTCCACAGAGGATGAAAACTTGTGGAATCCTTCCAGACCAATGTGGTTTGATGGACCAAGACCTCCTGAAAGGTCTCTGTGGACCCCTCCCCCCCCAACAGAAACTTTGCTCAACAAAAAGTAGGAAGTAGTTTGGAGAGAATTATGCCCATATTCCCAAACATTGTTTATAAATATTTGTTTACATTTAAAAAGGGATATGCTGTAGAGATTTTCACTGGTATGGATCTTGGTTTACTGGTACAAATTTAAGGTCAATTTTGTTATATGTATATTTNCAGAGAGAGAATGAAAGGGGTAAAGGAGGGATGGGAGGTGGGGAAAAAGGAAAAAAAGGCCAGGTAAAAGAATCCTGAGATAGACACAGCAATATTGAACGTCTGTGTTTAATACATCATTATGGTGGATGACGGAGATACTATGTAAAGTTATTCATAATTTTACCTTAGAAAATTACAGGAATTTTATAGTTAATTTAATTCCAGATGAGCATTATAGGAGTCTTTAATGGTAATATTCAGGGACAAACCATTTTTACTAGACCTGTTAACAGAGTGCTTCCATTTGTTTTCAGAGATTACCACCAAGTTAGCAAGCACAGCATCTCCTGGACTCCACACTCAATGCACTACCTGTACTGCTCCAGCGCCGGCTCCTTCTCAGAGCTCTTACATGTCCACCACCTTACCTAGTCCACTCTGGAGGGAGGAAGCGCAGGCTTTACACCTTCTAATACTCGGAGGAGCTATCTGTAAAGCTGAACTGATGGCCCCCATTTTCTCTTTGGATCTTGACCTCTGCATGGAACCCCATGTTGTGAGATTCCCAGCAAGCATCACAGCAGACATCCAACACGCAAAGGTTGTTCAGAGGCGTCTTCTGGGAACTAAAGCCTTATGATCAGCAGGGGATGTGACCCTGCTGTCCCGGTGGTAACACAGATGGGACCACACACTTCCACCCAATGCCTTTGATTTTCTATCTAGAAATAAAGTGGGTTTCCTTGCTTTGCTTCTCAGAACCCGACTCACTGAAAGCAGAGTCACAGAAAATGATGACTAACTCGTAAATAGGAAACGCCACACACAGGCTGACACGGAATGGCAGGCAGGTTTAGGATTCCAACACAACACCCCATCCAGGAGTTGGTACAAAGTCTACATCAGATGATAAAATGTCAATGTTAAAATACATACTGCTGCAGTTGGGTCAGAAGAAAGCTCAAGACCCCATACTGCTGGAGTAACAGCAAGGGAGCAGGAATAGCTAGATTCACAAAGAGCCTTTGTTTCATGATCCAGTCATAGGGAGCCCCCCAGAGACTTGTTGCAGTTCTCAGAGTATGGCCGTGCCAGCCAGCAGCAGCAGCACCTGGAACGTCACCAGAACTACAGATGCTTGGCTCCTACGCCAGACCTACTCCTGCAAGAGTGGTGGAGGGTGAGGCCGAGAAACGACGTTTCAGTGCGCCTCCCTGATGACTGGACACCTGCTAAGCTTGGCAGCTTCTGGTCTAGCATGGCTGCTATCAGTTATACAGACAAGAGATGCAGTATGAGAAGTAAGATCTTATTTAAATTTTTACGATGATGGGAATTGAACTCAGGGCCTTGGATGTTGTAGGCACACATACTACTGCTGTGCCATACTCCAATTACTTAAAATTATTTTCCTAAAGACAGGTCTTACTATGTCATCCAGGCTAATTGTAGACTAACAACCCTACTGCCTCAGATGTTTGGATACTAGAATTACAGGGTTGCGCCACCAGGCCTGGCTCCAACTGTTTTCTTAAAGATCTTATCTTGTATCCTAGGCTATCTTTGAACCTCTGATCCTCCTGCCTCTGCATTCCAACTGCTAGGAGAAATGTGTATTTTAAAACAAGAATGGACTTTCTTTCTCTTTTTCCTTTTTTTCCTCCTTCCTTCCTTCCCTTCTTCCTATTCACCGAGCCCCCTCTTGATAGGGTGTCTCTGTGTACCCCTGGCTGTCCTGAAACTCACTTTATAGACCAGGCTGGCCTTGAACTCACAGAGATCCACCTGTCTCTGCCTCCCAAGTGCTGGGATTAAGAGCATGCACCACCGCCATCCGGCACATGCCTTCTCTTTTAAATGACAGAATGCCACTAACCTTACACTGGAGGGAACAGTTTAAGGTTTAGTTATAAAGGTATGAGCAGCAATATTAGATTCACCTCTTATTTTCTAATGAGGAGACTTTTTCTTTTTTACCTCCCCATAGACTTCTGCATTTCTGAGGTGGGAATGAAAACAGCATCCATGACCTCACAAGAGGCTGCTGGAAAGAGAAGGGGTGGAGGCAGACACCCCCACTACAAGACAGTCTCCATTAGACTGATGACATCTGTTTCCAGATTTAAAAACTACACACGGTAGAAACTGTGACAGGGTTTTCTTTTGTGCATTCCAGTAGAGAGACCTAACTTACTATTGTACTTATATTACAAAAATATAAATAAATAAAACCGCCAACCTCCCCCCTCAAAAAAATTCACATTTGCCTCCTGGCCACAAACAGAGGAAATATATTTTTAAGCTTCTCACAGCCTCAAAGGCAGAAAACCTATTGCCCCTCATTCAAATGCCAGTCATATTTCTGGGCATAAAATATGATAATTACATTGCAGACTCACTTCTTTTTATCTATGAAACGCAGTTCCATCTTGACAGTGTGTTCCATACTTCCCCCTCAGGGATTGTTGCGGTCTTATTTAGGAGAATATATTTACCAATTCATTTACAGGCTGCTTAACACATATCGTTTGGCACCTCAAATGTTGAGCACTGATGACATTCAGCCTCAAGTGCTGTTTCTGCTCACAGAAGAGAAAACACTCTAGGCAGAAATTCACTAGACAATGCACCAGACGTTTCTAAGGAAAACCCTCATTGGTGCCTTTCAATGTTCTTTGTTCAACACGGCTGCTGTGATCATAGCCCTTTCTGATAATAACCTCTATCTTACACCTGCATGCAGAACTAATGATTGAGCCCCTTATAGTTCAATTCCTGTTGTGAGGCCTTTTCTAGCTCGCATGTACTGAGTAATCAGTAATGTACATTGGCTTGGGTGGGGCTGCAATGTTTTTAGAATTCGGTGACTTGAGGAGCCATGGTTAGTGGCTAAGATACTAGATAAAATTGGGGTTAAACTGTCAGACATCACGTTAGTAACTCTAACAACCATATAGGATCGTTTTCCATATGTTAAACTATCAGACGACACATACGTAACTCTAACAACCATATAGGATTGTTTTCCATAAGTTAAAATCTTATGCCCTTTCTATGATCAGCATTTGGGCATCCATCAAACCCCACTAGGCATTTCTTGACATTCTAGTAAGAGTTCCAGACTGAAGATCCATTTCCCTTCCCAGTGTTCTGCCTGTTGCTAGCAGAACTTTCAATACTTTTGTGATATTTGTATCATCAAATGCTTCCTTGTTGATCACAACTTATCCAGAGAATCAAGAGAATGCCACGCCGAAGATTGGGTGATGGTTTTAGGCCATTTGGCTCAGTCTTTCTGGGAGAAAACACTTAGTAGGTCTAATTTGAATCCACTAAAAAATAGAGGTCACAGTGGAGCAAGACTTCAGCATGTGCTTCAGTGACCTGTCTTTGCTGTGACCTTGTCTTTGTTTCATGATCTCCACCGGGGACTAAGAGCCCTCATCATCTAATTGCTGGTAGTGTGCCTAGCATAGGCATCCCCAACTAGATGGATCTTCCTTTCCGTGTCCTCAGCGACGTCAACTGTTAGCTTGTGGATGCTGCTCTAGCACGTCCCCATCACTGCCCATGGCTTCTCTCTAGAGCTTTCAGACAGGTGCTTGTGGCTTTCCAACAAGACGCTCACACTTTTGGAGCCTAGTCTTGAGTCTATCAAGATGATACAGTGGAAAAGGATTCAGTTCTTCGGAAAGTAAAACCAATATACTTCCTTCTATAGCTAGCTCACATTCGGAGAGCTCGAATATAAGTACCTAAGACCAAAATGCGGCTCTCAAAGTGTACAATACGGTAGCAGTTGGCTGTATGTGGCAATTTAAACTTCCACCTAAATTAATTTAAATTAAGTGTATTTAGAATAGTCTTCAGTATTACTTGCCACACAACAAGCGCATGACAGCCACCTGTAGCCAGGCAGAGCAGATGGGGGCTTCCCCATTACCACACCAGGTTTTGCGTGGTGTGTTATCCTAGAATGTCTTCACTGTTAGCTTTCTCCCCGGGAACGTGGGGTACTTGTCTTTCTACGCCCATCTTCATACTATAAGCATGTGCACTGCGGGGACCAGCGTTTCCAGGCTTCCCATCTCACCCGGTTACTCGGTCCTTCTAAGAACTGGATGCACTGTTCTGTGTGCCACTTAGCAGGGGAGTCTTTCAAAATGACCCGGTTAAAGCTCCTTACAAATGTATGGCTTTGCACACCCTGACTGGGCTGCAGTCTGTTCCGCTACCCTTCTTACAGGGTTCAGGTTGTCTTATCCGTGTCCCGTGGTGGCTTCTCCCAGTCCACCGAGTCCTCCTGACAGAACCCTATTTATTACTGTCAGCTTTCTTCCCATCTGAACTGACACACTCCATTTTTATCTTATACAGTTCCTGACACCGGCCCAGAGGCAGCAGCTTCTTCTAGAAGCCCTGGTTCCTATTAGTGGGAAACTGGCATTCTAAGGCTACACTGCAGGTCTAGGAATTCTCATCATCTTCATGCCAAGGAGGATGGACAAAGAGGATGACGGAATTTATAAATACTGAAGATTTATTTACCCACAGTAAACACACGGCAGCCGCAGAACAGCGGTGCGAACACGGCCAGCATCAGTATGAGCCCGAGGACAGGCTTTGCATGCTCGTCCTGTCCACGGCTTGCTCGGAGCTGTCTTCCATTCAATAGTGCACACTATTTGACCACAGAGCTATGGCATCTTAGCCTCTCCTTTAAACCTTTAAACCTTGACTTTGGATCTACAGACAGCCACAGTCTACTACTGACAATGAACTTCATATCCGTGGCTGTGCTAATAAGCTTTCTGTCACTGTGACAGAACACTTGAGACACTCTGCTTATAACGAGAGGAAAGGTTCGCAGATGTGAGGGTTTTCATCTATGGTCTTTTGGGCCTGCAGTGGATGACAGAAGCTGCTAAGACACAGACAGAGAAAGAGGGGAGGCCAGAGTCTCAATATCCCCTTAAGGGCACGCCCTTGATGACCTAACTTCCTTGCACGAGGCCCTTCTGCCTCTCAATAGTGCCACTAGCTGTGGACACGTGAGCTTTTGGGGTCACTTATCTGAGCCACAGAAACGTCTCTAGTCAAGCTATCTAAAGCTGATTTCTACTCTGTCCAAGGAAACAACACTCCCTGGGGTCTCAGCCACAACAAAACCCTATTTCTACACTTAAACTTTGAAGAGAATATCCTTTCCTTGATAGTTTGAAGTATGGTCCTTACTTCTTTTTCTTTCTGTATCCTTTATACCTTATGACAATCCAGCACTCTTTCCACAAGAAGTCTTTATGGGAGGCCAGCAGACATTTCTCCCTTAAGGTTTCCTTACACACACCAGGGCATCAGTCAGTGCAGGCCGACACACTCAGGCACGCAGTGTGCTCTCATGACACCAACTTAAGGAGCCTCACGCTGGCTTTTCTTTTTGCCTGTTTTAGCTGTCTTTCTTTGTTAAGGTGGCTATTTATCCATGTTAAATATTGCCGATTGCCAGAATCTGACACTTTAAGTCATTTTAATGTCGTCTTCTTTGTTCTGAACGTAAAAGTTTTGTATCTGAGCTCATTTTGAGCTGGCACACGGCGTTTCCAGACTTTAATGGACTCATCTTGCTGGCATGTGCTTGATGTCAGTGGGATGTTTGTAAGCTCTGTGCTAGGTTTTTCTCATAACTTGTGTTACATGGGGCTGGCCTCTGGTACTCTCCTGCTGTGCTGCTGTGCACTCCATAAGATTCCCTGGGCCTGTGGGAGGCAGGGAAACCTTCCTAACTTCACAGCGATCCCCTTGTTACCGCATCACTATGTCCAAAAGCATGCCAACGTGCCCTCCAAGGCTTCCTTTGTGTTCAGATTCTTACATCTGTTTTTCTTTTTGGTTTTTGAGGAAGGGTTTCATGTAGCTCAGTCTAGCCTTGAACTTGCTATGCAGCCTTGAAAGCTTGATCCTCTGCCTTCACCCCAAGACTGGGATGTAGGGCACGTTACCTGCTTGACCCCCTCATCTTCACTGGCATTGTCCTGTTCAACTTTAACATCAGCAATTTCTCCTCAGATGTGTTCACTACCCAGGAAGAGAGCTTTGATGATTAGATTTTAAGAGCTGAAGTGATCTAGTCAGTTTCACCTCCTTTTAGAATTCACTAAGGACAGCTGGACACATGTGATACAATCCCTCCGAGAATTAGCAGCCAAACTAAGATTACCTGCTATGACTTCCAGGGGGGACCTGTCAGCTACTCTTGGTCCTCATGTTCTGAGCCTTGTCAGGCACCTGGCAGCTCCTTACTTGTTTCTCACCCATGCACAAACGCTGGTGTTATCCCCACTATCTCTGTTCTGAGACCTGACAAATACCCTGCCATGCTGTCCGGGGTGAATCTGCACTGTCACGTGTGCACGGCTGCCTGCTGATGGGCTTCGGGCAGGTGACTGGATCTTGAGAGCTCCTACAAAACCACAGTTTAACCGACTGGTGGACTCATTAGAAAGAAGCGGGATGCAGGAAGTGGAGCCTGATTGGAGGAAGCTTCTGAGTGGCAGCTTTTTCTGGGCTCTGCCCCTGCCACTTCCACATGCTGCCTTGTGTGAAGGGAGCAACCTTGGCCTTCACCCCACCACAAGCTCTGTTTTGTCATGACTCAGGAACAAAGGAACCAGCCACGCATGGACTAATAACCCTGAAATCACGACCCTGAAAAAATCTTTCTGAGTTGTTTCCATCAGGTATTTATTGCAGTTAAAAAGAGACAATGTTATGGCAATTCAGTCTTGCTACCCAACTGGTTTTGCATGAAGATCCAGCAATAGAGAGCTTCAAAAATTATTTGGGCTGGAAGATGGCTCAGTGGGGTGAAGGTATGGGCTGCCAAGCCTGATGACTTCAGTGTGATCTCTGGAACCCACATGTGGTGTGGGAAGTCCTTCTGTCTATGTGTTGCTTTTATTGGTTAATGAATAAATAAGTTGCTTCGACCAGCAGCTTAGCGGAATAGAGTTAGGTGAGAAAAACTAAATTGAATGCTGGGAGAAAGAAGGCAGAGTCAGAAAGACACCATGTAGCCACCACCAGGATCAGATGAGCCAGAACCTTGCTGGTAAGCCACAGGCACATGGCGATACACAGATTAATAGAAATGGGTTAAATTAAAATGTAAGACCTAGCCCATAAGCTAGAGCTAATGGGCCAAGCAGTGATTTAATGAATACAGTTTCTGTGTGGTTATTTTGGGCTGAGCAGTTAGGAACAAACAAGCAACCTCTTACTACAAATTGGCACTCCAATGTGTGCTAGCTAAATCCACACAAAACCTGACAGGGCTTGGAAAGGAATCCTAAACATTAAAAATCAGTTTAGCTGCATTTTTTTTTTCAGATGGGCTCTGCTTGCTGGTGGCATGCTGCAGCTCCTTTAAGAGAGGTCTTCCTGATTCAGCAGTAGCAAAACAAACAAACAAAAAACAAAAACCTCACATAGTTTCAAAATGGCATCCTGGTTCACCAGCACAAATGGCCCTGACTCTTTTGGGAGGTCCGGCCAAGGAGAATTTAAATGCGGTTTGTAAGCAGCATGTTATAAACTGCTTAATGGCTCCACATAGACCCACTGCATAATTGGAACTGGGGCAGTGTATGCAGCTTGCAGAGGCATTCAACCTGCCTCCACCATGCTGGACTGGGCAAAGCAAGCAGGCAGGGCCCATGCTGGACTGGGCAAAGCAAGCAGGCAGGGCCCTGTTGGCCCTAGCCATGGCTGCTTAGCATTAAAAAAAAAAAAAGTGGTTCTGGCCAGAAAATAATTACAGATATACAGATTCAGAGGGAAAAAAAAAAGACTTCTTCAATGGGTCGCAGTGTGTTTAAAAAATGTATATAGGCTCAGGAGAGAAAAGAGAAAGAATATAGTTATAAAAAGAAATGTTTTTTTTTAAAGGTAAAGTCTTTAAAGAAAAAGAGTACAGACAGTCATAGATTAAAAGGAGTAAAGAAAAATAAGCCACGTAAAGATGGAATATGCACAGAGAGTCTGGATTATGTATACTATTGGGTTTTCTTTCAACTTTTTGACTGCAGAAAGACATTTTATTCTTGGGACTGCTGAGCTAAGTCAACATATATACTTTAAAGATATCTTGATTTTAAAATTTGGACCTAAGGATTTGTTGCTTTGGATAAGAGGTTCTTCTTTTGTTTCCACAGAGGATGAAAACTTGTGGAATCCTTCCAGACCAATGTGGTTTGATGGACCAAGACCTCCTGAAAGGTCTCTGTGGACCCCTCCCCCCCCAACAGAAACTTTGCTCAACAAAAAGTAGGAAGTAGTTTGGAGAGAATTATGCCCATATTCCCAAACATTGTTTATAAATATTTGTTTACATTTAAAAAGGGATATGCTGTAGAGATTTTCACTGGTATGGATCTTGGTTTACTGGTACAAATTTAAGGTCAATTTTGTTATATGTATATTTCTGTTCTTGATTAAGGTTTTGTGTTTGTGCAGCTCATTTAAAAATTCAATGTATAATTAAGAAATATAGGTTAATAGAGAGTCATCTATAATAGTCAAGCTTCTAGTCATGTTAGGTTTTCTAAATATATAGAGATATATTCCAGTTATATAGGTATTCTTCAAATCTTTCAGAGACCTTCAGAATATGGCTTTTAAAATGTTTTAAGAGCTTAAGACTTTTCATGACAGTGAGACACATCTGTTCCTGGCAGCACCAAGCTACTTCAAGAGGAAGATGGACATCAAAGAGGCTCCTTATGGAGTTTTTAGCCATTTTGGGCAAGAAACTGCTCTTGCCTGGACTGCTTGATGAACTGGACATGAAGGACCCACAGAGAAATGACTGCTGAACATGCCTAAAGGTGAGATGGCCTTTCAGGGTTGCTGTGTTATGAAAGACTCTACTAGACATTCTGCAGGGCACAGAAGAACGTGACTGACAACCTGCCAATATAGGCAGACCTGTCTTTGAATGTTCTGCTTCATGGAAAAGTCTGCTAGATATTATGGACCTGTGGGCTAAAAATTGGATGCCCCAATGATACAGAAGCACTTTGGGTGACTGTCCAGGCAGTGAGATGTCTCTGTCAATTCTAAAGTTTTGGAAGTTGCTTACAATGTACTTCCTGTTTACTTAGGTAATATATCCTTTTGGAGTTTTTGATGGAGTTGAAGAATAGTTATAGTTTTTCTTAGTTATGATAAAAGATAAAATAGATATGTTGTAACTATAATTCTTGCTTGATAACTGTTTTGTTATATGTAATTTACCATGTTAAAGTTAAAGCCTTCCTTTTTATTTAAACAGAAAATGGGAAATGGTATGGGAAGTCCTTCTGTCTATGTGTTGCTTTTATTGGCTAATGAATAAAGAAGCTGCTTTGGCCAGTGTCTTAACAGAATAGAGTTAGGTGGGGGAAACTGAATGTTGGGAGAAAGAAGGCGGAGTCAGGGAGACACCATGTAGCCACTGCCAGGAACAGACAAGCTGGAAGCTTGCCAGTAAGCCACAGGCATGTGGCTATACACAGATTAATAGAAATGGGTTGAATTAAGATGTAAGACCTAGCCTATAAGAAGCTAGAGCTGATTTAATTAATACAGATTCTGTGTGGTGATTTGGGGCTGAGGAGTCGGGAACAAACAAGCAGGCTCTTACTACACACATGGTGGAAGAAGAAGGCAGACTCCCAGAAGTTATTCTCCAATTGTCACATATGCAAGTGATATGCACGTGCGTATGAACACACACACACACACACATCAAATAAACAGAAAAAAAAAACCCTCTTGTATTCTTCCCAGAACACAACAGGTATACTTATCTCAAAAGTCTATTTCTACACATCTCCCAAATGGACAACTAAATAAAAGATCTGTGGCACGGCCACGTGAGGGCTGCTCTCTTAGATCATCTACCTGCTCCACTGTTGCCCCTGGCAGGCCTTGCTCTCCTTGGAGATGCGAGCCCACCGCAGGAGTCCAGATGGGGCAGCTCTTATCTCCCTTCCTGATAATGTTATTTTCCTTCACCACCACAGCATCTGGGAGCAGACAGTCTTTGTTTATAGGTTACTAGGTCACACGAAGCCTCCTGTGGGCCTGATAAAAGGAGTTGTGCATGCCCAGAGACCCTGGGCTTTTAAGCTCTACTATAACAAAGAGGGGGCAGCTGGGTGGCTAGGGGGACAGACTGTTACAGAGAGCAGGTCAGATTCTTCAGTACTGACTTGAACTCTCCTTCCAGTATACGGAGTTCACTGAAAAGAAAAAGGAAAAACAAAAAGGAAGCCCCAAAACAAAAACCAGTCAGCCCAGACTCCCTTGGCATCTGGCTTCAAAATGTGACCATGATTTTATTTACTGTAGCATTCACATGGTGCTTGGATTTGCAGCTGGGTCACATGGACAGAAGTATCTATTCTGTATATGAGGCAAAGGTGATTGCATTCTTCATGTGGCCAGAACAGCAGTGACCATCTAAACATGGCTGAGGAAGCCATTTTGGAGCCAGCAGCAGCTGTGCCTGCTTGCAGCCCCTCTTACAGCATGTCATGCAGTTTTGGGGGATGCCTCCTGGAAACTTACTGTGCAGACTGTTTCTGCTGCCCCCCAATGATCCTGAAACCCCAGACCAAGTCACTCTCTGTTCGCCCCACTCGAGCGGATCACACTTTCTGCAGCTGACTCCTGCCCATCAGGGCCAGCAGGAGGGTAAAGTACACCTGGCCCCAGTCCTCTTATCGCTCCTGAAGCAGGTTCCAGGTTGTGGGCGGCTCCCAGCTGTAGACATGCGCACAAACAAGTGGCAGTGACAGTATTTATATGCAAGACACAGGCATTGGTATTTTTGATGTTCATTTTATATTCTCTTCTTGAGAACTCTAAAATAAAAATGTCATTTGTACTCTTTATAAGAGTTGCCTTGGTCATGGTGTCTCTTTACAATAAGAGAACAGTGATTAAGATACCATGCTACTTCAGTATAACCAGATCTCTGGAACCCAGGAACCCAAGACTTTGGGAGAAGTTTAATTGTGGTGAAGAGGATTCCAGTTCAGTACTAAACCTCAGCACAGAAGCACAGAGCCATGCTCCTGCTTTCCCTCCTCCCTCCTACACAAACCAGTTCTAAAGCCATCCCACGGGCAGTTGTCTGCATAGGGAGGCAGCCTTTGACAGCCTGGGGGTGCCAGGACCCAGGTAGCATGAGGGCACACGCTGGAGTGGGTACTGGGGCAGCTGGGGTGGGTACTGGGCCTATCTAAGAGGAAAAAGACATTCTTAAGGCTGACATCCATAAACGGAGTTACAGAACTGAATGGAGGGTACCTACTTGTACTGGGGACAAGACTAGAGGAGCGGTGCTGGGAGACTAATTACATACAGAGACTATCAAATGAGCACAGTAACAGTAACAGGGGTTAAACGTCTCACTGTTGGAGAAGAGGGCTACTAGCATGGAAAGGGGGAAATCTGGAATAAACTCTGGATTCTTTGTTTCATTATTACATCATTACAAACCTACAGATATAAATGTATTTTATCTATAGTTGTAAAGATGTTGGATATTTATGTGGGTAATAAAACAGATACATAGTAGATACATATGTAGCTCTGTATGCAGTTGTGTGTATCTGTGCACGTCAATGTGGCATATTCTGCCTGAGTGGGCCTGTGAGTGGTGACCCTGCAGCGGCAATAGGTACACCTAGTGCCCAGATCTTGACTTTAATGTAATTTTCCAGAAAAAGAATCAGGGACCCTCGGAGAAATGACTGATTTCAGGGCTTGGACAGGCAAAGAACATGATGAGCCCAAAGCATCCTGTCCCAGAAATCGGGACGCGCTCTAGGAAAGATGAGAACATGTCCAAAGGACACGGGGGCAGGCTGCAGCAACTCTGGTGAAATTGGGGACAATCTGACTAGCAAAATGAATCACGACAATGATGGATTATGTCCCACTGGATATAATAATTCAAGATCACATAGAGAGGAAAATAAACATGAAAAATGCACGGTCTGATGAGCAAAAGTTATTTCTAAAATTTGTAGGCACCTTGCTAAAATATTCATTAATTAAAAGAGTAATTTCACAGTAGAAAAGTTCAGAGCTTACTACTTACCAAGAAATTGAAATGCATATTATGAGTAAAAGTTTTCTGTCACCCGATAGAATGTAATGAACAGTCACATCACTGTGCAGTGTTTCTGCCTATATTCATGATGTATCACAAGCCAACAGACATTTACTCTGCTTTAGCACAGCTACGAGTACAGAACTAGCTGGGAACTTAGGAAAGGCCTATTGGTTCTAGCTCAAAGTCTGTCGCCAACCCACTGGCCGTGACCACCATCAACTCAAACTCACCTGCAGTTGGGAATCCGATGCTCTAAGCTCATTGCCGTGGTTGACAATATCAGTTCCTCACAGTTGGCAGATGCTTTAGCTTTTCCTGTGTCTGTGCATGAGGCTGCTCCCAACACAAAAGCTTGCTTTTCCCAAACAACTGACCCAACAGATCACTTCCAACCCTAGTCATTTCTGCTCTACACATTTGGGTAATAGTTTGGATTTTTAAACACCCTCAAAGGCCTATATTTTAGAGGCTTAGGTTGCTAGCTTGTGATGTGGGAATCCCCTCTGCATGCTGTGATTACCATTAGTGAAAAAAGAAACTGCCTTGGCCTGTTGATAGGACAGAACTTAGGTAGGTGGGGAAGACGAAACTGAATGCTGGGAGAAAGGCGGAGTCAGAGAGCCATGGAGCTACCAGAGACAGATGCTGGGAATTTTACCCGGTAAGCTACTGCCACGTGGCGATACACAGATTAATGGAGATGGGTTAAATTAATATAAGAGTTAGCCAGTAAGAAGCTAGAGCTAATGGGCCAAGAAGTGATTTAATGCATACAGTTTCTGTGTGGTTATTTTGGGGCTAAGCTGGCTGGGCTGCTGGGAAGATCAAGTGGCCTCTCCTTGCTACAAGCTTGCAGCCCTAATAGGAGGAAGCAGAGCTTTGAAGAGAGGTGTTATTTCTAGTAGGAGGGTCTTCGGTAGGCTGGACACATGGCCGGGCCTCTGAGACTCCAGCCCCTTGTTCCTGCAGATCTGCTCTACCACTATAGCAAAAATACCTGGGACAATTAGCTTGTAAAGAGAAAAGTTTCTTTTGGCTCACGGTCTTGAGAGGTTCCAGTTCAAGCTCCATTGCCCTTCAACGTAGCAGAACATAATACTGGAGAGTGTGGAAGAGCCATTATGGGGTTAGGGAGAAACCTGGTACCAGGGAAACCCCCAGGAACCCACAAGGATGACCCCAGTTAAGACTCCTAGCAAGAGTGGAGAGGGTGCCTGAACTGGTCTTCCCCTGTAAACAGATTGGTGACTCCAGTCAGCTTTTAGAGATGGAAGACAGGGCACACCACTCTCATTGTCTCCCGGGAGCCTCCCACAAAACAGGCTCACACCTACACTCCTGTGAGGGATCTGGTGAGATCGCCCTACCCAGCCTGACCCTACCCAGCCTGACCCTACCCAGCCTGACCCTACCCAGCCTGACCCTACCCAGCCTGACCCTACTCAGCCTGACCCTACCCAGCCTGACCCTATCCAGCCTGAGCCTACCCTACCCAGCCTGACCCTACCCTACTCAGCCTGACCCTACCCAGCCTGAGCCTACCCAGCCTGAGCCTACCCTACCCAGCCTGACCCTACCCAGCCTGAGCCTACCCAGAGCACTTGGAACTGTGGCTCCTGCCACCTTATGCTTCTCAGATGTGCCAAGTCAGCTCTTGCCTAGGACTTAGCGTATGTTCTCTCTGCCCTGCACACCTTCGCAGTCATCTCACAGAAGACTCTCTTTAACTGGTTCTCAGGTTAGCTCCTCCAAGTTAGCTCCTCCAAGTTCTCAGGCAGAGGCAGGCCGAGCTCTGTGAGTTCCAGGCCAAGCAAGGCTACATAGGGAGATCCTGTCTCAAATAAACACAAACAAACAAAAACACGCAACTTCAAACCAAACCAACCAAACAAAAAAAATCTAAAATAGCGTCAGGCCATCACTTGCCCCAACAACTCCTCCCTCCCCCGGTTCCTTGGTGTGCGTTTTTCAAGGCATTTATTGCAACAAGATCTTACTGAAGAGGTTGCTGGTTCATCCTGCATACCCTAGAATAGAAGGACCCTGAAGGATTCAGGTCTTTATTGTCTGCCCAGTGACAGAGCAGCGCCTGGTACATTGTAAGTGCTTAATACACATCTAACGAATAAATGAATCACCCATGTTCGGCTTCAAGTTGATAATAATTCCAGCTCTTAGCCTTGTTGCTGTGAGCACAATAATTATACATTTTTAGAAATTACTTTTATTTCACATCACATTGCTCAACCTCAGACCAAATGAAGAGAGGCCACAAGATTGCCACAGCAATGCAGCCTCCCCTTGAGCACTCTGCACAATGCAACGAATGACTCTCAATGACCGAGACTCCCATCCCCAGGGATAATGCTAGCTATTGCCAAGACTTTCTCTTCAGGAATCTTAAATCTTCATCCTGATACGTTCCACTTACCGGTACCCAAATCAACTTAAAAAACTCTGCTTTACCTCACCACGATTCAAGCATTACTTAAGGAGATGATCACATGACTTCTAATCCTCTTCTCTGAGATAAGTGTTCTGGGCTATCTCAATATGAAAAATTAAATAGCACTGGGCATGATAAAGGGCTGCAAAATCCTAGTAGCCTGGTTTGAAAAAACAAAAAACAAACAAACGAAAAAAAAAACCTCCCTGCGCATCTTATCTGAGAGCTACAGTACTGTGTCCTTGGCTTTCAGAGAGCAGTCGCATTTCTCAGGGCTGTCTTGCGCTCTCTGGAACAGACCGCTTCTCTGTCTCGCCCTCTTTCTGGTATTGAGCGAGCAGGAGCATTCGCAGCCTCCTGGAGCCTTATCATGTTCCAAACACATTTGCGCTCTGTATTTCCCTGCTGAATACGTTTACATTTTAATAAGACGAGAGAAGACTCACACGATGTAATGGTCCACTAATGAGTTTTGCGGCACGGGCTCTTTGCTGAGGGCATTAAACTATTTATTTCATGAACTTCCTGCTAGTGAAAAGCCACTTTCGATGGTCTGCGCCTTTGGACTTTCACTGTGCTCTTGGTGCAGGAGGGTGGGCAGCTGCTGCGGGTAAATGGACAGCGTTTTAGTGAGGATCTGCATCCTCCGCTGTGTTCTGCGTGAGGGTAAGCATAGCGGGTATCACTGAATGAGGGGGCGAGTAAGTAATAAATGAACCAAGATGTCAATGAGCACAGCGCTAGTGTTCCAGCCAGGGCTCAGACAGGCAGGGACACAGTTCATCAATGGCAGCTGTGGGACCACATCCCAGAATCATGCTGCCTTTCTTAATGGACACAGAGGCAAATGAATTGCCAGTTAACTGGCCAAGCATAGAGGGAGGGAGTGTGTGTGCGTGTGTGTGTGTGTGTGTGTGTGTGTGTGTGTGGCCTTAGTAGACCCATGCACTCTAAATTAAACAGCTTTCAGCCACTCACAGGAAGCCATGCGCTGGCAGGGTTGGCATGTGACCCAGTTCTGTCCACTGGGACACCAGGACAGGAAGTGTGCTGTGCAGGCGAGAGAAAGAAGCACTGGCCTCCCTGAGGCTGCAGGAGGCTGAGACAGCACCCCAGGACCACACAAAGCTCCGGAGTCCACTCTGCAGGCGACCCTGCCCCCGGCCTTTTAGGGAAGAGAATAAATGACATTAATGTTTGAGTCATCTGAAAGCTCCCTGAAAGGCCCAGGGAGCTTTGGGAGAAACCCAATAAACAAAATACTTGCTTTCTTTGCTCCTTAAACAAGTGTTTGTTTGTTTTGTTTTAAGTTGGAAACAAATAGACACGTCTCCCGTCAGCTAGGATGTCGTTTTGTTGGAAGGTGCATCCTAACGACCTTCTAGATAATCCTGGATATTTTAGAACTATCACAACAGAATCTGACAAATCCTTCAAAGGTTTGCAACACGGGACCGAAACTGTACGGATGGGCAAACTGTTCACGCTCGCATCTAAAACGCCCTGCTCTGTCTCGAACCTGAAGTATAGTTTTTCACCTACACTGACAATCTTCCAGATGGCAGGCAGCAGGTTTTATTCTAACAGTATTAAAATCACACGCGCTAAGACTCACTTCTACTCCTATCAGGAACTCTGTATGTGGTGCCACACGCACACGTTCAAAACCAACCTGCTTTCCACTCGACAATAACCCTGTGATTGGTAACCAATACTGTTGACTCTTTTCCTTAAAACAAAGGCGTGTTCGCTAAGTTTTGTGGCAGTGTACCCAAACACCCAGGCCTGCAGAACCAGTCTGCTGACAGTCATTTCCACAGGTTCTGGAAAAAGTGTGTGTGTGGGGTGCTGCTCACGACTTAGACCATTGCACAAGTCCTTTCCCCTCAAGACAAGCACACTACCGAGGAGTGGCCATACCACTTTATGTATGTATTCCCCGTTGGTCACACACAGTCCCGGAGAGACACGTTCGCAGGCTACTTAACAATTTTTACTAATTTATCAAAGACTTACTCAAGCATGGGTGCCATTTCTCCTGCCGTTTTCATTCACCCTCTCTCCCTTCTGTCTCCAGTCCCTGTAGTGAGCGTCTGAGAGCGGAGGAAGGACAATCACCGCTAGGCTTCACATCTTGATCTCAGTGCAAGGCCCACGCAGAGGCCTTGGAGCCCCTTGGGATCCTCAGACCGCTGTTTGAGGACTGGCGCTTTCCATGTCCTCTTTTTCTTCCTCTGGCGATGAACTGCAGCATTTCTACTGACACACGCCGCTCACCGTCTGCAAGTTCGGCCGTCCCCTCCCTTCACTGCCCTTACCACAGCAGGAGCTGGGCTCTACCCACTTGGCTCAAGTCTCAGAGAAAAGGATTTGAGGCTCAGTTTCATCGCTCAGAACTTCTGTAACCCCGAGTAAACACCCAAACTCTCTCTAGACTTCTAGAATTCTCCAGGAATTCTGGTTCTTAGACGCGCAGGCACTCACGCAAGCACGCACGCACGCACCGAATAGCGAAGAACATTCTGAAAGCACCATCTTGGAATTCTCTCCCAAGTCTGGCTTTATCGTGAAGCTCTAGAAGTCATCAGAAGGCTAGAAGGACTGAAATCAGTAAGTGAAGACCTCAGATGCTCGCTACTGAGAGCTTTCTCATGGGAAAGATCCAAGGTTCCTGAAGTAAGACGAAAATCAAACCAAAGGCTACAAGCACACAAGAATTCATTCACTAAACAACGCCTTCAGCAATCCCAGTATCAGGACCCATCTTAGCAGAGCTGCTCACGGTGTGTGAGGGAAGCCCGGTCTTGAGGCCAGGGAAAAATGCAGAGAGTGGAAGCGGCTGGCCTGGGAAGCTTCGGGTGCCAGTTTATGTAGAGTGCCAAAAAAAAAAAAAAACAAAAAAACAAAAAACAAACAAACAAACAAAAAAAAACGCTTACATCACAGGCTCTCCCTCTTTCTCCTAGACATTTTCTGATGCTTCCAATATCACTAGATCCGTTTTCTTAACTCTATTTTATTATAAAAAATAAATCCAGTTGAGCACACTAACTTTATTTTAGTTAAATTACTTTCTATTTTCAAACTATACCACACAGGAATTTATCTTCTGAAATAAGCCCCAACAGATTGTTTCTAAGAACAAATATATTCTGAAGTATGATACCTAAAAAGCTTCAATTTATTTTATTTTGACATTAAGTAATGGGTTTCTAACATAATTATAAAACATAAAACAAACTGGTTGAGAAAGTCATGGGGCCCCACCCCTAGACAAAAAATTACAGGCAGCCAAGAAATGCTCAGAGAGGAAGAATTCGTCTTTTGTGGGCAAGAACCTAACATCAAGTGGTCAACTCTGAAACCACACACATAAGCAACATCAAACTGACTCAGTGTGTTATACACACACACACACACACACACGCGCACATATATACATACATGTATGTGTAGTGGCATTTCAAACATATTTTAATAAACACAGACTGCCTGAGGATCTGAGTCAATCCCACTGGTCAGCCTTACAGACCAGATTTTGGTAACACACATCTTTAATCTCTGTAGTCATAATGACACACACCTTTAATCCCAGTAGCCACACCAGTTGTCACAGAAACTGGGTAGTGCCTGCCTTTAATCCCTGTGGTGCACAGCTTTAATCCAAGCCCTAGAGAGGACTGTGGGACTGGGGCAGACAGCTCTCAGACACACAGTCTCCTGAGATTTCAGGAGACAGGATCGCCAGTTCAGACTGAGGTTGAGATAAGAGCCAGTGGCTGGCTGTTTTGCTTTTCAGATCTTCAGGTTGAACCCCAATTTCTGACCCTGAGTTTTTTATATCTTGCTTCACATACATAGTTGTGCATTTATATGTGTGTATAACAATATTAAAGACAAAGAAGCCATGAGTTTAGAGGGGATGGCTTTGGAGGGAAGAGGGGAAGGGAGAAACTAATGTAATTAAACCATAATTCAAATTATATTTTACAAAAATGAGTCTACCTGGTCTCAATTACCTTTTCTTTATGGATAAAGACAGGATACTTTTTATTCAGACATTTGGGGTTCAGCTGGCATTTTGGTTACATCACACACAGAACAGAAACTGTGGCTGTAAAAGTAGGTGTCACAAGGGGACAGAAACAGGTTTGAGCTCACATCGCCACTCCATCCTACTGAGATCATAACACACATTTTCTAATCCATAAAGTCAAAGTGCTCCATGTGCCCGGGAACAGAGCAATGCAAACTGGGAAACTACGGTTCTAGTCTACGCAGACTGCTCACAGGACGTTAAGAACTGGTTACAATGTAGAAAATAATTCTACCACTAAAAGCCCCAACAATTTGTTAGCAGTGGGAAATAAAATATCAGAAAATGTGTGACCCATTTTTACCCCACCCCACTAATGTAACGGTTGAGTCAACTAACGACAGTCACAATTTCTCCGCAGAGAACCATCATGAGACACCGCTAAGAGCTCTGAGCTGCAGAGTCTAAAACGGAAGATGAAGTGCAGTAAGATCAAAGCCTACAAACGTGGGTCACCTCTACCACACATTTCAGTGTGCTTATCCTGGCATCTCTCCCTCACAAGTGATCATGTATAATATCCCTAAAGTAGGGGTACAGCCACCTGCAGCCACGCACTATCCAGATTGAAACTGCCACCATGCATCGGGTACCACGCTAGGGACTGGGGTTACACACCAGAAGAACTTGCTCTCAGCCAGCTTGGCCTTTCCCACTTGCTTCATAATCAACCTGCCACATGCATCATCAATTTACTAAGGACTTTCTGTCCTTCTAAGAATGGGAGGGTAGCTAGAAGCATGGCTTAAACTACGAAAACACGTAACGGGTTTCTGGTGTTACTCCACAAGCTTCCTTATGAGAGCATAAGGAAAAGGAGTAATAACATTCAAATATTAAACACGGGAAATTACATAATAAAAAGACTTGCTGGCAAATTTTAAATATAATTAGGACTTAATGGGGTTGGTGCTTTTTTAAAAAGTCATGCATAAAAGATTGCAGAAATGCTGAGTCACACTTACGACAGTACAGCCATGTGCACATGTGCAACAAATGCATGCTACTGTCTTCTGCCCACACCACGTGCACATGTGCAACAAATGCATGCTGCTGTCTTCTGCCCACTCCTCTTGCACATGTGAAATGAATGCATGCTTCTGTCTTCTGCCCACTCCATGTGCACATGTAAAATTAATACATGCTACTGTCTTCTGTCCACATTTTCTCTTAACTGGGGAGACTTTCCCCTGGAGCTGGAGGAACCAAGGCCACAAGCACATCATACCTGGACACTCATCTATTTAAACAACGGGAATGGGTGTCAGGAAGGCACAGAGACACAGCACTAAGCCCACAATCACCCCATCAGCCCCAAATCATTCCACACACCCACCACATACAAAATGACAGCTATTCATCTAACAAAATAACAAAATGCTAAACCATCACAGATGCTGTTCTTACATACAAAGCTAAACACCCCACAGTAATATCCCTGTGTGGCCTTTCCAGATATCCAAATCCGTTCCCCCAGTGCACAGTATAAAGACAGTGTTTTGTAGGCTTCCACTATATCGTTAAACCATAATAAATTCTTTATCAATGATATAAAGATTTTTTCACTTTAATGTGATCACTGATCCCTAGGAAAAAAATAAAAACATGTATCTATTTACTGTACATTTTTTAAGAGAAAGCAAGAAATAATTTTTAAAATCAAGTTAGAAAAATCTCCTGAATTCCTGAGTCTCTTTAAAGCTTTTTGGGGTACAAGCATGTCATTTGGATGCCCTGTTACTTAGTCCCAGATTTGCACCTACCGTTTCCTAGCTATCCTGGCAACACATGGCTTGTCTAGTGAACCTTACTCTGAAACTCCTGGTCCCTGAGCTACATGGGATGGCAGACACCTGTGATCCCAGCATTTGATACAGAGTCTGATACAGAAGATCACAAGTGGTGGCTAGCCTGGGTTACAAGACTGAGAACAAATAACAGCAGACTCTTGTCCTTTCGGGTACTCCTCAGCCATATAACCCCGCCCTTGGGACTTGGTACAAAACCTCTGCTGCTCTGCATGCTGGGAAGCGCAGTACCTTGACCCAAAGCCTCAGCCCTCTTTTCATCTTGTTTGAGACAGGGTCTCACTAAGTTACATGGGCCCGCCTTGATCTCACCGTAGCTCAGGCTTGCTGAGCTTGTAATTCTCTTGCCTCAGCTTCCCAGCAGCCAAGATTATTGGCCTGCGCCACCAGGCCCTGCTCCCCTTCTCTACTTGAGGTGCCAGTATCCTACTGCACTGCTCTCTCTGCCCTGATATGTCGATTAGTTATTTATCCCTGATTCAAATCCGGTCTCTACACCGTTTCCAAAGTAACCTTTCTAAATGCAAACATAAGCACACCTCTCTTGATTACCACGCAGCTCTGAAGCGAAAGGCCACAATGCGTCACCCACGCTCTTCCAATCGCGTCCCCGCATTGCGTCACCCAGGCTCTTCCAATTGTGTTCTGGGGAGCCTGACTCCCTGGCATTGTGGTATCCTGGATTCTCAAAGTGGCGTTGAGGTGGTGAACTTTTTAGGGGTGGGGCCCAGAGTAGGGGCAGCAAAGATCTTTAAGCAGGATGAATGATGTCTCAGTGAGTGAGCCTGGCCTTTTTCTTGTCTCTCGGTTCCTGTGTCACCAAGTGAATTCCCTCACTTCCTGTCACTGTGATTCCTGCCATGCACCCCTCCCCAGAGCTGAACGGTCACTGATGCCACGCTTCAAAGTCTTCAGAACTGTGAGCTAAATAATCGGCTTGTCTTTAGAGTGTGTCACCTCAGATTCTTGTTACAGTAATACCAAGATGGCTAAGACAGTCTCTAGAAAGAGCATATAGGCGAGGGGTCAGACCACACACCTATGCCAAGGATGCTAAGGACCACTGGGGACCGCATATGAACCTGTGCAGGTACCGACTCATGGTCTATCGTATTCCTCAAACAAGAGAGCCAACAGAATAAAACTTGAAAGTCTCAGGCATTCTACATACCTTAAAAGTTGGTAACAGGCGTAGCCACAGTCCAGCACAGTTCGCTAATGCTAGGGACCTTTCAGGACAGCCTGCCCCTGAAGCATCAACAGATGCATCTTGTTTCCATCAATCTGACTTTCCAAACAGTAGAGGACACTAATGCACGGAAATGTCACAGGAAGACACCATTTTCTTCCCTGACGCTCTGCCTTCTCAACTTTTGGCATTTTCATCTTGACTTTAGTCCACTGCTTCCTGCTCATCCCTGCCCTCCACCCATGTCAACTCCTGGGACGTAACAGGAGTGTATTTTCCAAAGCTTCCAATCACTGTGTCTGCGAATCTACCATACTTTATTTTGTTCTTAAATTCAGAATCAGAGCGAATTTTCTTTTAATTCATGTAGTTCAGTAGGTGTGAAGCACCTGGAATGTTGAGACAGGAGGATTGCTGTAAGTTTGAGGCTACTGTAGCCTACATATTGACCTCAAAGAAAGCTTGTGCCATAGAGTCAGACTGTCTCAAAAAGGACACCTACACACACACACTAAATAAAATGTAATAATTCTTTTCAGTGTACTCCCAAGCTATTCCTCTATTTTTAGAGGAAGTAAGCCTAAGACTTACTTCCTTACCTTGCATTACATTTCACCTTTCCTGCACTAGAAGAACCCTAAGTCAGACAGCATCCACATAGAGGCTATGCCTTGTATTTGGACCCATTTCTCAGAAGCAATTTTAATGAGTGATGCATGCTCCTGGAATATGTACACCACAGAGCAGCAGGCACTGAGAACACACATGCGCATCCTCCTGGAATATGGACACCACAGAGCACACCTAGAACACACATGCGCATCCTCCTGGAATATGGACACCACAGAGCAGCAGGCACTGAGAACACACATGCGCATCCTCCTGGAATATGTACACCACAGAGCACACCTAGAACACACATGCGCATCCTCCTGGAATATGGACACCACAGAGCAGCAGGCACTGAGAACACACATGCGCATCCTCCTGGAATATGGTCACCACAGAGCAGCAGGCACTGAGAACACACATGATCATGTCTTTTTCCTACGACTGATTGACAGTGCAGCATGAAAGCTCCCAGAGCATTTGCAGGGGTGGGAACATGCTGGCATGCTGGCCGTGTACAGAGACACACCACCTATCCTTACAGCATCCTAACTGCCAGGCAGAGCGAGTCCCACAAGCATCGCAGGCACAGGAGCAAGGCTGAAAGGCTGGTGATGCTCACTTCTTTCATAACTCAGCAGGGAACAAAGAAATAAGGGCAGACAGCAGCAAATGAGGGGAAAGAGAAGAAGGGTACACCTAAAAAGTGTTCAACGGGGGCCAAGGGGATGATGAAGCCAGTAGGACGCAGGGGACCTCATACAGACTCTGGGAGCAGAGGGTAGGATGTGGGCTGGGGGTTAGTATAGTTCAATGTATTTACTAAGCATCCAACATAATACCTGTTATAAAGATGGAGGAGAACACAGAGTCAGGCTACCCTCTGAGTAACCTAGCAGGTCTCCAATAACTCAGATATTTATCCCAGAAGTCTCAGTGTGACTGTGCAATGAGGATGTTTGTGTGTGTATGAGTGAGAGAGACAGAGACAGAGAGAAACAAAGGCATAATTTCTTAAACCTTAATAAGACTCAAGAGAAACACGGTGGAGATGGAGGAGACATAGGTATCTACAGACCTGGTAAGGCTACAAGACCAAAATGTGGGCTGTTCATGCTAACAAACCTCCATTTCTACTCCAGGGGTTAAAAGGGCAGCTGCCAGTTCTAAACGTTTGTAGCTAAGAGGCAGACATCATGGGCACCAGAAGCAACTTGGGCAAGCTACAACATCTGCACTTACTTCAGTTTCCCACTCTGTACAGTGGGCATAATAAAATCTACTTCCTCAGGTTTCTATGGGAATTGAGTAAATACAGGTTAAAGCACATAGGACGGAGGCCATCTCACACTGTAAAAAAGTAAAAAGGTGACGTCATTCTTCCTGGTTACCAGCCATACACTCAGGGGGCTGTGAGTCAGAAAGCTGCCACACAACAGTTTGTGTATTCGTGCTGGCAACCCAGACAACTGCCCGGTGCAGGTTTAGCGTGAACCTCTTAGGCACATTCTGCAAGGTCTCGGGAGAAGTATCTAGCTGTCCCATCCAAGTTTCTGTATCTGCAATTTAGAACGCCTTCATGTCGCGGATTTCTTGGAAGTTTGCATTAGCGAAAATATATTTAATGTTTGCTATTGTAACTTCTCTCTACTGTAGAAAATGAAAGATGGGAGGCCTCAGAAATTCGGGAAAACCCAGGGTTGAGCAAACTCAGAGGCACGTGAACTTGAAGTGAGCCTGTCATCATTTTAAACGTGCTGGAACCTAAGCTGCAGAAGAGGAGGCTTCAAGGCCTCACACAAGCCTGGCTTCTGCTGGTTTGGGCACAGTTCTAGAGATCTAAAAATGAACCGTTGACATTTTCAGAACCTGGTTATGGAGTTCCAGTTTAAAGGGCACACACACAGCCCTCTCCCAAAACACGCGTGGCAGTTGCCATGACAGCAGAAGGCAGCACCTACCAAGCCTTTGTTATCCTGCTGAAGATGCTGTACAAAAGCACGCTCATGGGAGACTCTTGACTAATTGAGTGGGAAAGGCTAAAATACATTTCTGGATCCACACGGGTTTCTCCTGTGCCTGGACTCAGGAGAGCATGCTGGTGTATTAATAACTAAGTAGGTAGTAAGTAAGACAAATAACATATCTAAGGCTGAAAACCAAGGAAGATCTGTTTGTTTTTTTCCCTTTGTCATCGTCTCCTAAGAAGCCATATCTTACTATTCTAATGGAATGGTCAGAATCACACAATTTAGCCACCCAAGTCTTCTGTTTTACTACTTTTCTTCTTTGTCTTGTCGATTTCAACTCAGACTTCCAAAGGTTAAGCAGCTATAGTGAAGAAAAATGGCTTCTAACTGAGTTGATAGGCTTCCCTTGCCTCCAAAATATAGTGTAAGAAGAGAAAAGACACAGAAGGAAGGAAGAAGGGAGAGACAACACCTCCAGGGGTGTGACGGCCCTACCACATGCTCTTCCATGCTCTTCCCCCTGGAGCAACACACTGTGTCGCCACACACCAATGGAACTGATCAAGTTGGCTTATGACAGGGAAATGGGCATCTCCTAAATGCCAACAGTGCCAGACGCTGCCCATCCAACCCACCTGAACCCCCACCATGGCCCATTGTATAGAACTCAACAGAGCATGTCTTCTCTGGGCCTCTCCTGGTCACAGCCCCAGGCTTCATCCTGATTAGCAGTGGAGATGACCACGATGGCTTACTACACCCTTGTTCCAGACGCTGTGTGAGCTATGCTGGCTTCCATCTTGCCACCTTGCTCGGCAGCAGGCACTACGTCTTTGCAGATGAGGCACCTCAGTCACGTGGTGTGACTCGAATACAGGTCTGTTTAGTTAAGAATTAACTAACCTCCCGTTTAATGCCCGCCAAGTTATTGGCAATGATAGGGTCATGTAGCAAGAAGAGCCTAATCCACCCCTGCTCTAGAGCAGGGGTTCTCAAGCTGTGGGTCACGACCCCTTTAGTGATCGCATATCAGATGTCCTGCATATCAGATATTTACATTACAATTCATAACAGCAGCAGAATTGCAGCTATGAAGTAGCAATGACATGATTCTATGATTGGGGGTCATCCCAACATGAAGAACTGTATTAAAGGGTCACAGTGTTAGGAAGGCTGAGAACCACCGCTCTGGAGGCTCTTGTGGTAGACCTGAGGTCTCCCAGGTAGGGGTAGGGTTCATGGAGGGAAGTCAAGTACAGTTTCCTGTCTTCTCTGCCACCTCCACCACTGTCCCTAAGACACAGTTTTCAGTAAAGAAAGTTGCAGGAAGAATGCTTCCATGTGCGGAATAATCTAAGCTGGTGACATGACGGGACATGAATCCTCACACACGCCCCACGAGTGATATGGACACAGAGATTTCCTAAGGATTTGATAGAAGGCCAGTGAGATGGCTCAGCGGGTAAAGGCATTCGCCACCTCAGGACCCAGTTCCATCTCTGGAACCCGTATGGTGGAAGGAGAGAGCTGACTCCTCCGTGCTGTCCTCTGACCTCCATATGTGTGTTGTAGTGCATACAGGCCCCTCACGCGCATGCACGCGCGCGTGCGCACACGCACGCGCGCACACACCCCCCCCCACACCAAAATAAACAAACAGTTAAAGGAAATGTAAACGTTTTCCAAGTAAGTATCTAGTACTTACAATTTTATGACGCCGTCTGAGCACCTGGAACACAGCTGCTGGCTGCTCCTGTCCTGTTTCTGTTGACTCTGGCCCAGTTGAACAAACCTACAAACACAACAGATGAGAACAAGCTAAAGAAGGAAGCCCCTGCAATGAGCCCAGGGCGCCCCAATCAGAGAGTACTTCCACAAGCACAGCGGTGCAGCTGAAGTCGCCCGTGCATTTCCATTACCAAAGTGGGAAACTATACAACAAGGAGTGCAGGAGCAGGGGGCTGGACGCTTGCAATCAAAGAACAGAGACCCGCCCTGAGGCAGGGGAGCTGCTCAGAGTCCAGAGCATTGACCTAACAGTCCTCTCTCTCCCTTCTCTCACTCCCAAGCATACTCCAGCTACTCCTGAGGAAAACCCTGCCAATCAAATACAGGAAGCTGATGGGTGGCCTCCGCCACACCACCTCTCCCAGGAAGGCTGAGGGACATTCACACAAGCACTAATTCAGACTCCTGACTGCAGGCGGGCCCTTCCACACACGCCCAGCTCCCCTCAGAGATTCGGGGTGTTCTGTTTTCCTCTTCCCATGGGAGGTGACAGGTCCTGTTTCGTTTCTGTTTTTCTGCCATTTAAAATGTTTTCCTTTGATGACTACTGATAATCTTATTTCTTTTTCAGAAGCTTTCCTGAAGGTCCAGGGCTCCAGGAGCACCAGTGATCAGATTCCTGCAGTGCTGCAGACAAACGCCCTAGAGCTCGCTTCCATCCTACAGTCGGCGATGAATTGTGCCCGGTTTTGGAAAGGATGGGGGATAGTAATATTAGCTACACACACTTAAAATTTCCCAGATAAAGTACAGTCACCATCACAATAAAAAACATTGTGGGGCTCAGTGGGTAGGAGCATTGGCTGCTTTTCCAGAAGACCTGGGTTCGATTCCTAGCACCCACATGGTAACTTATAACTGCCTATAACTTGAGTCCCAGGGGATCCCAATGCCCTCCTCTGGCCTCCTTGGACACCAGGCAAGCATGTGGTACATGCACATACGTGCAGGCAAAGCAGTCATACATATAAAAGTAAAATTATTTAATTAATAAATAAAAAACATTGTTTGCCCATGTATGAGGCTAAATGTAACAGAACGTGTCCAGGTTTGACTAGGAGAGCAAACCAAAGCACGGGGGAGGTGGAGAAAGAAAACAGAGCAGGGCTCAGTGGGAAGAGCAGAACCACAAAACTGAGTGATCCAATGGCTGCAGCTCAAGGCAAGAACAAGCGGGAAAACAGGCTGCAGGCCAGGACCAGCTGTGCCCCTCCCAGCACCCTGTGCCCTGAGTCAGCTGTGCCCCTCCCAGTGCCCTGTGCCCTGTGTCAGCTGTGCCCCTCCCAGTGCCCTGTGCCCTGTGTCAGCTGTGCCCCTCCCAGTGCCCTGTGCCCTGAGTCAGCTGTGCCCCTCCCAGTGCCCTGTGTCAGCTGTGCCCCTCCCAGTGCCCTGAGTCAGCTGTGCCCCTTCCAGTGCCCTGTGTCAGCTGTGCCCCTTCCAGTGCCCTGAGTCAGCTGTGTCCCTTCCAGTGCCCTGTGCCCTGTGTCAGCTGTGCCCCTTCCAGTGCCCTGAGTCAGCTGTGCCCCTTCCAGTGCCCTGTGCCCTGAGTCAGCTGTGCCCCTCCCAGTGCCCTGTGTCAGCTGTGCCCCTTCCAGTGCCCTGAGTCAGCTGTGCCCCTTCCAGTGCCCTGTGTCAGCTGTGCCCCGTCCAGCGCCCTGTGCCCTGAGTCAGCTGTGCCCCTTCCAGTGCCCTGTGCCCTGTGTCAGCTGTGCCCCTCCCAGTGCCCTGTGTCAGCTGTGTCCCTCCCAGTGCCCTGTGTCACCTGTGCCCCTCCCAGTGCCCTGTGTCAGCTGTGCCCCTTCCAGTGCCCTGTGTCAGCTGTGCCCCTTCCAGTGCCCTGAGTCAGCTGTGCCCCGTCCAGTGCCCTGTGCCCTGAGTCAGCTGTGCCCCGTCCAGTGCCCCGTGGCCCTGAGTCAGCTGTGCCCCGTCCAGTGCCCTGTGTCAGCTGTGCCCCGTCCAGTGCCCCGTGGCCCTGAGTCAGCTGACTTATAAATCAGTACAGGACACCATTACTGTGCACAAACTCCAGTGGGCGCCAGTTAATAGGTGCAGATGGGGGGGGGTAAGAAAGCCACCTGACAGTTTAGGACAGAACTACACGGGGTCTTTCCCAGCTCTTGGGTCCACTAAGAAACAAAGATAGCTCTAGTGCCAGGTGGGACAAGAGTGGGCAGATGCAGTCCCTCAAGGTGTCTTGGCTGCCCCTGGCATAGCTACCCAGTACAAACTTCTGTAGTTTGGATGAACTGTCCCCTGACCAAAGCCCATGCATGAAAAGTTCGTTTCAGAACAGGGCCAATGGTGGGTAGTAGGTAGGTGCTAGGAATCTTAAGATGTGGGGCCTAGTCAGAGGTTTTATGTCACTGGGGCTATGACCGCAAATAGAGCCGGGGACCCTTGTTTTCTCTGTCTTTTGTGTCCCAGCCATGAGACAAACAACTCTGCTGCAGTATGTACTGCCCCCATGATGTTTGGCTTTGCCACCAGCTCAAAAGCAATAAGGTCAACCGACCATGGACTAAAATTTCCACATCTGAGAGCCATGACAAACATTTCTCTGTAAGCTGATTATCTCAAGTAGTTTTGCTGTAGCAGCAGGCAGCTGATTTTGCCTCCATCAATGCTTACAGACGATGAGGAGAGCGACACCCTGCACAGGCCTGTGGAAGGAGTCTGGAGGGGACAGGGTGCTGACAGGAAGGATGGCCAGGGTCCCCTACCCTTTCCCCTTTCACTGCAAGCATCAAGAGCTGAGAGGATCCGAGAGCAAAAAAGCACATTGTCTGAATCACAGGATGTCTCCTGGAATGGTCCCCGAACAGCTCTGTGCTTTTAGACTTTAAAGAGACTGATAATCTTTTTTGAAATCAACTACAGAGGTGAAGAACAAACAAAACACTGAAAAGCCTTATGTGGACAGGAGACGGTGTAACAATGAGACTTATTCTGTCCCAGCCGGACAGCCTGCCCTTCGGCCTGCTCAGGCTGTTTCCAGGGATGCTGAGGCTGACAAAGCCTGTCTCTCACTCCTGAAAGGGGACAAATGAAGTAGACCTTACAGTCTGAATTAGTAAGGCCTCCGGGGGAAGCCATGTCTGAGGCAAAACCAAAACAGAACAAAACAAAACAAAAAAGCTACAAAAACCAAACCAATTTTCTTTGTGTTTCAACAGAGCCAACATTTCAGTCCTTGCCACACAGACGCTACACTGCAAGAGGCACCGGTGTTCGGTTACTGGGTCCCCACACTGTCCTTCCTGCCATGCTGCTTAGGGGCACACTGCAACAGTTTCGTCACAGAGTTCCAGAGAGTGAGAAAGCAGGTAGCACAAGTGGCTGTGGTCTAAACAACTGACTTCAGACAGTGACAGAGGTTTACAAAAGTGCCCAGGTATGAAAGCTGATTTTTGGAGCCAAGATATGCCACATTGCAGGATAGATCTGAGCAGCCTGAAATAAAACCTGCTATTATCCAGGCCCATGCATAGTAAAAGGAAATGTCTGTCCTCCTTACAAAGAAACTGAGGGCCTGTGCGTGTTTATACTGTAGAATTTATATAAGGCAAACATGAATGAATTACGTGGAGCTATGTTCCCATGGAACACGCAAGCTGTCTGAAGGTTATACAGGCTCAGGAGATGCTTCTGGTGGTCCCGCCAGGTTCTCGACGATTTAAGGGTACAGGATCCCTGGGAAGATCTGAGAACTCGAGGGTTTCTGCAGACACACCTAATCTGGCACCATTTCAGGAAAGGCCTTTCAGGCACACTTACTCAGCTGTTTCTCCCCATCAGCCACCCAAGGTGCAAAGTGAACATGACATCTTTAGCCTTTAGTACCTAGGATCCAGTTTCTGAGAAGATACTTGGTTGTGTAAACTAAAGAACGTAGCTGTGTACTCATATCTGGCTTCACCTGAACACAGGCAGTACTGATGTTTAAATGTCCCAATGGTCACTGGGGGCAGTATCTCAAGTGCTAGGTCTTCTAAGCCCCAGTACAAACCAGTGTTCCAGACCAGCACCCCAAGCAGAATCCTCTCCTGTATCACTGTTTTCCCTGTTCCAGACCAGCACCCCAAGCAGAATCCTCTCCTGTATCACTGTTTTTCCTGTTCCAGACCTGCACCCTGAGCAGAATCCATCTTCTGTATCACTGTTTTCACTTTTGTGGTGGCTCACTTTCTCTGGTCTGTGGGGCATTTTTTTGAATGCTAATGGAAGCAGAAGGGCCCAGCTTGCTGTGAATGCTGCTGTGTTTGGGCAGGTGACCCTGGGCTATGTTATAAGGTGGCCTCTAAGAAGCGGTCCTCCATTGTCTCTGCTGCCGGTCCTTCCTCCAGGTTCCTGCTTGAGTCTCCGCCCTGACTTCCCTCAAGGATGGACTGCAGCCTGCAAGCCAAATAAACTCTGTCTTCCTCAAGTGGGTTTGCTCAGTATTTACCACAGCTACAGAAAGCTATGTATACGTCATAATAACTGCACACTTCATTGCTTTGCTTTCCTTTCTGTGTGGAAGCCTCTCACCTGGCGTAAATGGCGACATCTTCTTCTGACAGGGTATCCGAGAGGTTAATTCCGTAGACCTCCTTCATGGGCTGGACCACAGTCTAGGGTTTTAAGAACAGGAATTGGTTAGAATCATCAAATATCCTCCACGTTAATGTCTCCAGAGCTGAAGGAAACAAGTCTAATAATTTTCCTACAAAAGCATTAACACCTTTTTTATATTGCTCATTAAACTTCAGCTAACAGCTTTCAAAAAAATCTGTTCACTGGGAGCAATGGCTCACGCCTATAATCCTGGCACTCGGGAGGTTCAGGCAGAAGAACTGCAGGAATTTGGGGCGAATCTGGGTTACACAGTGAGTTCTAGTACAGCAGGGTATGGAGTGAGACCCTACCTCAAGACAAAACAACAACACCAACCCAAATAAATACATGCAAAGCTCAAAAAACTGTGATTTCTGTTTCCTACTAAAGTGGCTTAGTTTAAGGTTTAAAAAAATGTGCTAAATAAAAATGGTTGCTGTGTCTAATACTAGAGCTGTGAATTTCTTTTTATTTTTTCTGTCAAAGGACAGACAGTAAACAGTCCGGGCGCATAAGACTATATGGCCTCTGTTGCTTCTACTCAGCTTCAGCGTATAGTGTCGGCCACCACATGCAATGGGAGCGAGCAGGCACAGCTGCTTTCCAATATAACTTTATTTTCACGACAGGCAGCAGGCTGGATTTGGCCAACATCAGCTCATCACTCCTTACCTAACAGGACTGGTTCTTACCACACTGTGACTTTTAGTCATTTCTAGAAAGCAGCTTCCCTCAAAGCTAGACTATTGGGCCCTCTGCTGTTCTGTCCACTTGTTTTCCTTACGATGTTAGCAAATTGAATTGGATGGGACTCATTCCCACAGGGCTATTCAAAGGCAGGTCCCAACCCTGCAGGCCAAGTGTCCACTGGGGAAGAAACAGACATCAAGTGGACAAGATGGCCGAGAGGAACGCAGCCCGGAGGACTTCCAAGTTCAGTGCAGAACGCAATCATTCTATGCTGTGCCTGGAGACGGAACATGTGAGCGGGAACCGTGACATTTTCCTGCTCTCGGCCTTTCAAGTGAAAGCAGAATGCTAAAGATCATTTTCCAGAGCCTGGGGCTGGCTCACGCATGCTTCCTGCCCCCGCACCTCCGTCACTTTGGTGCTGTCCCCAGTGTCCGTCATCTTCACGGGAGTGGAGCGCTGAGACACAGAGCCTTCATCTTCCCGGTCGGTGCCAGAGTCATCCTCAGAGCTGCTGGACACGGCCTCCTCGCTGGGGGGTGGCGGGGCGCTTGCTGCTGTTTTCCGCTGTAAGACGGCTTCCTCTCGATTGCTTTTGTTTCTTGAAAAGAGAAGAATGTGAATGTGAAGCCTCTTCTGGCTAAACCTTTAGCCCCCAGTGTGGACGGATGTGCCCTAAGCCCATATCGGACTGAAGCCCAAGAACAAGTGCAAAGCTAGTGTCTGGATTCCAGTCACGTTGGAGTGGAAAGACTCGTACTTACCTCCCACACACTGAGATTGCCGTCATTTAAAAATAAGCCAAGTGTACCCGAGGAGAGCAGAGGCCTTCTCACCACTTGGCTCCTGCACTTTCTTCTGGTAACTGAAATTGGGGTTTTCTATACTTCTGATTCAGTACTGGACAGTGCTGGGGATCTCAGGGTTGGTAGGTGGGTGCTAGGGATGGGACTCAGAAGCTCCAGCTTCAGAACAAGTGTATTACAGACCGAGCCATCTCCCCTGGCCTGCCCCTACTGTAAAATATTTCAATAGATGTTGCTACAAACACATTCATATTTGGAAACCTCCCAGGAAAGATAAAAAGCAGTAGGTCTCATTAGAGTTTGATACTGTCAAAAACAATTCCGTTCTGGCCTTTTCCAACTAAGACTTAAACCTGACAGTGTTTCTGTGCTACACCTCCGCCCAGGTGGCCGGCTGCTTTTCCAGCCTGCGAACACCTTGGCTGAAAACTCAACACTTCCCTTCTTTTAAAACTGCTCTTAACAGGGTTTAATGCAAAGTTCCCAAGAGGTCATGGGTTTAGGGCACAGAAATGACACATTTTGAAAATATTTGTATATGACCCCGTGTATAAATTACACATAGTTAAATTTCACTTGCATATCCACTAGATACAATTGGGATCTCTATCTACAGTTTTGCAGTGACTTCCGGTCCAAGTCGAACATCAATGTTTCCATTGTACCTGGACAGGTCAACTGAGGTGACCGAGGGTCTTTGCCCCGAAACCCTACACGCTTCACTCCAGTCTCCCGGGGAGAAGACGTAAACATGGAGTGTTCTCGTCGTACTGTTAGACTTAGTAATTTCTTCCTGTAAACAATGTTTTAGCCATGCACAGGAAACGTATCGAGTTCTCAGAGTACACCTGAGTTTATGTTCAGAAGCCAACAAAAATCAATACAAGACGTACAAATTTTAATTAAGTATTCTATGTTGAGAAACAAGGAAAGCTGGGTTATTGAGAGAACATCTGTCCTCATCTTCATACCATATGCTATGTTCCCAGTTTAAAGTGACAGAATATACCACGTTGCTGAGATTACCATGAATTCTATTTTCCACAGTGAACATTTTAATGACCCCGGTGCTATACATCAGCTACCGGTACAGATGCAACAAACAGACTCATACGCGACGTGACATCTAGTTCCGCATGGAAACACTACTGCAAGCACTACTATTTTACACGAATCTTTAAACTTCCATTCTATATGCAAATCTTACCCCAGTACAGATTTTCCGGTTTCATCTGGTTTTCGCACAGTAAATGGACTTGGATCAATGCCAACAGTCTTAGGCATAAAATCACTAGAAAAAGATGGAAAAAAGGTAAAAGACCATATAAATCACTGTCTATGCAGATGATGCTGCGTCCACCTCAGCCCACACTCACTGTGTTCTGCTAGCCTTGCCCCTGGGTCTATACATATTCTAACACAAGTACCCACGAGCGCTTCAGCTGATAGAGCTGCAAAAAGCCCATGCACTAACAGCTCTGGGCAATGTCCAGACTGCGGTGACTTCTCTTAACTGCAAGAGCCCAGTTTTGAAGGCAACAGTGTGTTTGCTGGAAAGTGATGACATCTAAGGCAGGGCGAGGATGTATACCGCCTGGTTAAATATCACAATTCATTCTTTAGTAAATAAACCAGTAGCCAAACACTGGCCCGTTCAAGTCTATGCACGGTAATTTCAAGCCAAGCCATTAAAGAACATAGACATAATGATCAAATCACAGCGGTATGAATTAAAATAGCAATAGCCACCTCATTAAGCCAGGGCTAATAATTCATAACACTACTGTTGGAATCAGTGATGTTTGAATGAAAATGTCCCCATAGACTCACAGGGATGCCACTACTGGGGGTCTGACCTTATTGACAGAGTATGTCACTGGGGGTAGGCTTTGAGGTTTCAGAAGCTCAAGCCAGGCCCAGTTTCCACTCCCCCACCCCCGCCTCCCGATCCAGACTTACAACCCTCAGCTACCTCAGCTAACTCTTTAACACTGTCTGCTTGCATGCCAGCATGCTTCCCACCATGATGGTAATGGACTAAACCTCTGAACTGTAAGCCAGCCACAATTAAGTGTTTTCCTTTATAAGAGTTGCTGTGGTCATGGTGTCTCTTCACAGCAATAGAAATAAGACAGAATATTTTACGTCGACGCTGATTTAATATTCCACTCACTGAGATAAGCCCAGGGTTCTTCTTCAGCATCAAGGCCTATCTTCCTGTCACCAAGAAGCCAGGCACACCACAGCTGTGCCAACAGGGCAGTAGTCCCGTGAGTTCTGCTAATTCCTGGCTTCTGGTGAGGGTCTCACTCCCAAGCTGTGCCTGAATACTACATTTGGAGGGGGGGAATCTTGGGTCTGGCTCAAAATGTCTACTTAATTTTATCTTACTAGTTTTCTGTTTTGTTTTCTTGAGCAGGGTTTTGCTGCATAGACAAACTTGGTCTTGAGCTTACTCCATAACCCCCGGCAGCCATGAACTCATGGCAACCCTCGTGCCTCAGCCCCCTGGATGCTGAGATAACAGACCTGTACCACCTTATTGGCCGAATGCCTATTTAATAGTCTGAAAATGTCTTGGTAAGCAATTCTTTTTTTCTTTCTTTTTAGACATAAAGGAAGAAGAATGAGTGGGAGGAGGAAGAGAAAACATTTGCAGATTTCACATGTGAGTGTGCTTACTCACTAATGTGTATGTGTGGCACAAACCCACACTCGGCTGTAACAGGCACTTCTAGCACGTGCTCGTGCGGAGCCCGGAAAGCCTGAGTCACCAGCTCTCGAGGTTTAGAGGGTGGTCTCTGTCTCCACGTTGGCTCTCACACTACAAACCAGTGCCCCTTAAGCCATCTATTCAGGCTCCTCGTTCACACTGGTGCGTCTTTTGTGTTGGTAATCTTACTGTTTAAAATGGTCCCTGAGCACAAGGCTATGGCTATTTGGTGTTTCTAACCATAAGAAGTCTGTGGTGTGCCTTGTGCAAAAAATGTGTGTCAGATAAGCTCGAGCTATACTGCTTACAATGCCAGGAAGGAGGGAAAAGACGGGAGAGGGGAGCAGAGGAGAGGCGAGGAGGGGAGAGGCAAGGAGGGGAGAGAAGAACAGGGGAGAGGTGAGGAGAGCAGAGCAGAGGATGTGAACATGAGGATCAGAAAACCTGGGTAACTTTACTGAAGTTACAAAGACAATGACTGACCTAAGATGAACACCCCAGCTTTTCTAACATGGTGAGTCCATGTTAGCCCTCAACTTCTACATTAAGTAAAAGCACTGAGTTGATTCCAAATGGCAGGTTAGGGCAAACGGGATAACTTTCAGTAAGAGCAATTAACCCAGTTGAATACTGAGGGAGTTGGAGTGACAGACTGCCCATCTCAGGAAGCATTCTGACTCAAGGCCCACCGCTCAGCAGCTTGCAGGACAGAATTCTGGCAAAGACAGGCACACCTCTAAGGACTAGAGAAATGAGGTTTCCCCTGCGCTTACAGCTTTGAAGTTTCCACCACATACCGTGCTGAACTTGTCATGGCCAAGCAAAACGTCTCGTCAAAACTGCTCAGTTCATATGGCCGGAAGAACTCATTGTGAATGTCTACCTCCTCTTCACCTCGGTGGAATCTCTTCACTGTCAGCTTCTTTAAGTTTGCAGCTCAGATGACTGAGGGGAAAACGTCTGTTACTCAAAACACTTGGTACCACCAGAGATCAGAGAAGGCCCCACTGCATCCTGTGCCGGACACGGCTTTGACCAAGCTCACTCAGCTCCGGTACCCACTACTTACTCAGGAGAGAGACTCACACCCAGAAAACAATTCATATCTTCCCGTAACTGCTCAAGGAGGGTCTCAGAGGTCCAGGGAGGAGTAGAGAGCTACTTCAGAAATTTAATTACTCCTTCCTTCAGATTGCCTTTTACTCTCACACCCCCACCCCTGCAATCCAGCTTGAACCAGCAGATTGCAGCTCTTCACTAAATCTCTGTTACTATAGCTATTCATAGCCTATTAATGGTCATTGTTAAAGTCCATTCTAGGCCAGGGAGATGGCTCAGTAGACAAAGGGACTTGCAGCCAAGTGTAATGGCGTGCATTCCATCCGGGACCTACACGGTGGAAGGAGAAGACTGGATCCCATGATCTCCACACATCTCCCATGGTACACACACTCAAACATACATACATGCCCACACAAAAATTAAGTAAATAAAGCGCTTTCCTTTCTCCTAACCAACCCACCTCAGTAACAGTATTAATGGTTTTATACAGGGCTTCAAGTTGCATATACTTGGAAAATGAATTTAGTAACAACTTAAGAAATCTTTGGTAACCGGTTCTGAACTTCCCCACTCAAAATTCAGATGCAGAACCATGGCTTAAATAGAATCCTCCTCTACTATACTTTTGCAAATGCAAAACTGGCTGCCCAAGGTTGAGATAATTAATCACTAATATAATCATACAGTCAGGACTATACGATATCTAAAGCTGGAGAACTGTTTAAATTTGGAAACATTTTAATGCATTCCTTTATATAATTAATAAAATTTAGTTTAAATGTGATTAGAAAATACATACATACATACACACACACCTCTATCTTTTTCACCACGTAACTATAGAAAAAATATTTAATTTAGGCTTACTTCCTCTTCATCTAAGATATAATAAAAATTAATATGAAATATAATCAGGGGGCTGGTGAGGCGGCTCAGAGGTTAAGAGCACTGGCTGCTCTTCCAGAGGTTTTGAGTTCAGTTCCCAGCAACCACATGTTGGCTCACCACTATTTATAATGAGATCTGGTGCCCTCTTCTGGCAGCATACATGCAGGAGGAACACTATAAAATATAAATCAATCTTTTAAAAAAAATGCAAAAGCAGTAATTTATATTAAAAAAAGGAAATATAATCATTCCTAATTTAAAATGAACTTCCACACCAACCAAATGTTTGTACAGCCTATCTAAAAACTCTAATCCACAACACAGGGAGGCAGAGCCTACTCAGAAGTATAACCTTCTCTTCCTATAAGACACCAAGAGATGTCATGGTCCCCTAAGAAACAGCAACGTGATGATAACTGCACTTCTTTCCATAAGATACCATATCAAATGCTAATGCCTTAACCCTGTCTAGGCATAGCTCCAAAACATGTGGTAGAGAATCTAAGAGAGAAGCAGGTACTCACCTTCATCGTACGGCAGCGGCAAATGCTTTATCACCTCCGGGGTCCACCAGTAAGTGTAGCTACCAAGGTGAAAGGGACAAGAGGGACCAGATGTAAACGCTGACTTTCTACCATTCAACAGGTAAAAGCTGCTGCCCTCTAGTTCAAACAACCCATCTGCACAGCTTTTGGCATGGTAGGTCTGCGTGCGCTAAACGGCTCCTCATGCTCTTCGTTGCTACGTGTCCATCGCCAGAGACTTGAAACGCTTAGTTTTAGCTGAAAAAGCAGATTTGTAGAGACTATGCAGACTCAAGGTTATTCCTCTGGGTACTATTTCACCTGGTGAACAGCGAGACCGTGACCCGAGTCTAGTTATCTGGAAGCTAAGGTTACTTTCTACTGTGCTATGGGATATGTGTGCACAGCTGATAAAGCAGATCATTGGAATCATAAGGAGCAAACGGGTCCGTCCTAAAGAACAAGCTCCCTTGGGGCACTCCATGAGTTCTGTCCGTTCTAGCTGAAACACGGACCACTTATGTGCAGGGGTCAGAGCCAGGGCCGAGAACATCAACTGTCTGGGCTTCCGCCGGGAGATTCATCTCTGGTATATACAGAGAATCGGGAAAAATTCTGAAACCCCTTCTCTCTCAACCAAGAATTTAATCGTAAATCGAGTTCTAATGAAATAGAGATTCCAGGAGAAAGAGCTGTGCCAAAATTTGTGAATGCTAGACAGTGACCTAATACATACAAATGTAAGGGAAGTCAATTTCCAATAGTTAAAAATACAGCCTTTGGCTCAAAACACTGCAAAGAAAATTTAATACAGCGGGTTTTAAGAGATAAAATGCTAAAATTATAATCATGAGTATTCCTAATTATGAAAAAAAATGGAGGAGTGTCCAAATGCCACTGGCAGGATGTCTCCTAGAGATGGCAAACAGAACCCACCCTGGAAAGGAGAGGACCCAGAGCAGGGAGCCTGGGGACCCAGGGTGTGAGCAGTGCTGACAGAGGAAAAGCCTTCCTGGGGTCTAATCAGGACTTTTGTCCCAATTCACTGTGCACGGGTATCCTTCGGCCTTCCTACAAAGCAAATCCTGAGCCGGAAGACTGGCCCAGGGTCCCCGAGTTTTGACAGGAAGACTGGCCCGGGGTCCCCGAGTTTTGACAGGAAGACTGGCCCAGGGTCCCCGAGTTTTGACAGGAAGACTGGCCTGGGGTCCCCGAGTTTTGACGTGCCACCCGGTGACCCTGCAGGACGTTTCCGAGCTGCTTTTTTAACAGCAGGCCTGGCACCATGAAAAGACCTGGGAAGAGTCTGCCACTTACAGAGGGTTAATTTAATTGTTCAGTGGTTTTCCATCACCTATACTGTATCAGACACTGCCCGAAGCATCCACTGGAAATAACAGCCGCACAGAACTTAGGAGGGAGTGTATAGCCCAAGCAGAGGATTATCTCTAGTTAAGGGTCCTGGTGCAGGTGAGATGCGAATCTTACTCCATTGGAGATGGGTGCATGCATTCTTCTCTATATCGTTACAATTTTAATGCATGTGCTGCTGAAGCCAGCATGCTAAATGCATTCTTGATGCCCCAAAGTAAGAGGAAAACAGCTCCGGACAACCACATTTCAGCAAAGGTGGCAGTAATACCAGCAAAGTCAGATTCAAGTTTTCCGTATAGATAGGTTATGAGTAACCTAACAAGATAAATTTGCATATACAAATAAGCCACATTCATGCTAATTTCATTTTCTCTTGTGGGCAGAGAAAGACAGGGCCCAACTATTAGAATAGTGGGGTGCATGGGGACACATGCACGTGAGGCAGAGTGTGTGTATTTTTTATTCTCTGATGACCCAACTCAGGCAAAGGAAGACAGCAGAGAAGATTTCAACTAGTATATGAGGAACTCCTAAAACTATGCTGCTTACAATTGGCTTGCTTAGGGAAAAGGAGCAAACATTGTCTGAAGAACGAGTTTTAACTTGGAACGTACTTACAGACACGGTGCTTTGAATAAGAATGGTTCCCAGGGGCTCATATATTTGAATGTTTGGTTCCAAGTTAGTGGAACTGTTTTTGGGGGTTCTTGTTAGAGGAGGTGTATCACTGGAAGTGGGCTTTGAGGTTTCAAAAGCCCATGCCAGACCCCCAGCCTCTGTCCCCTGCCTGAGGACCAGATGTAAGCTCTCCGCTACTTCTCCACTGCTTTTCCTGCCTGCGTGCTGCCATCCTCCCCAGCATGAAGACAGCAGGCTCGCCCTCTGAAACTGTGAGCATGCCCCAATTAAATGCTTTCTTTTCTTTTATAAGTTGCCTTGGTCATGATGTCTCTTTACGGCAATAGAAAAGTTAACCAAGACAGATGGATAACTAGAATTAAGAGACACTGTTGTACTGGTGATTTGAGACCAGGCTGAAAGGTTTTTTTTTTTTTTTATGATTGCTATTCTCTTTATTTTTTAATTTTTTTATTTTTTATTTATTTATTAAAGATTTCTGCCTCCTCCCCGCCACCGCCTCCCATTTCCCCCCCCCCCTCCCCCGAGGCTGAAAGTTTTTACATGATATTATTAGACTACATTTCTCTAAGTAATATAAAATGACTTAAAATATTTTTGAAAAGCCTATATTCTGAGTGGGTCTCAGAAAGAAAGCCCATGAAACAGGCATGCCATGGAGAGGACGAACTGAGACAGACAGAGGACGAGAGAGAGGACAAGGACCATCTTATCCCTTCCATCACCTCTGCCACCAGGTGCGCTTGCTGGAGGGGAGAGAGCACGGCACAGGGCGGAGCCCTGCTCTGGGGCTAGGCATCACCAGACAAGTGGCTGGATGCTGGGAATTTATTCCTTTGTGCGCAGCACCCCATAAATCTCTCTCTTCTTCTCAGTCCCTAGAATTAAGAGAGCTGAATTCCACTGGTTTACTTAGCTTAAAGAGAATTTTAAGATGAACCACTTTTAATTCTCCAAGCTACCTCGAGAGTTCTTTAGAACAAGACAGGTGAATATGAAGAAAGCAGTCAATACCACTGAACAAGACAGACACACGGGCAGGGCAACAGCATCCTTAAGACCCACGACTGCTTGAAGATCCCAACCACAAAGTGCCAGACGGTGTGACATGGAGGAAATGATTGGATGGCACCCCACAGGTTCAACCCGGCATTTCTCATTCAAGACCTAGACTGAGATCAAGATGGAAAGCTGATTAGATCTGAAGAAGTATTTTATATACTTCTTAATACTAGAGGAGCATTTAATTAATAATAGATATACTGAACAATGTTTTCTCTCTTGTGGAGACAAAGTGTGCACTGGCATGACCAGAATGGTGCTCACATGGCGGTGTGACATGGTGAGGGATGTGGTGGTTCCAAGAGATCAGGATCTCAGAGAACACTGTCACAGCAGGATGCTGAGAACAGCTACTGCAGCCTTACACCTGAGGACAAGCAGAGGGGTGATCTCCATGGTCTCACAATCACTGGCCAAAACCAGGCCAACCTCTGACCCCTACTACAGGCATGGCCGCAAGCTTAGGACGGACTTTAACGTCAACTGACTACACACAGGGAGAGTGCCACGGACACTGGAGTCCCCAAGGAACAGATGGCGCATCAGGGGCTATTAAATCTGAGGAATAGATTTTGAATGTATGAATTTATCTTTAAACATTTAGGACTCTCGAGTTGATGAGGGAATCCTCTTTCAAAGGGCTCGGTGGGCTGAGGAGTCAGCACAGAAGATTCCAGTGAAGCACATCTCAGGCCAAGCAGAGAGCAGCTGTGTAACAACCACCGCCTCCTCGCAGAGGGCGGAGGTGCACTCTGGGCTCAGACCTAGGCTGAGCAAACATGGGGTAGATGGTGACTCTCCGGGTAGACAGGAAACTCACAAGCCAGACTGAACAGGGCCAGAAAATCAATTCAAAAAATCAACGAAATAATTGATGCGTTTTATCTAATACCAGGCTGGGATACTATAAGATGTCATTGGCATCTGGGGTAATATATAACATATTAACCAGTCTTCGAGCGAAGGTTCAGTGAGTGGTCTGAGCACTTCAGCACACGTGGCATTCAGGGTAGCAGCGCAGAAGCAGTTACTGGGAAACCACCTGAATCCTTGGTAGAGTGGGTCTTGTGTCCCGCCCTCCCCTATTATCAGTAAACGCATTACAGCATGGGTAAACAGTGTAGATACACAACAGCCACCAAGTCTGAAAATGCAGGTGAATATATGACCAAGTGTCGATTGCTTACACAAAGGAAGAAACAGTGCCCAAGTTTCCAGATGTTATGGGAATCCTGCATTATTTTAATAAATGCTGAAAAGTACAGGGTGTTTCCTTAAAAACAACAGCATTAACACCTATGGGACCCACTGCGTGCAAAGCTTTCCATGATCTCAGCTGGTCCCCAGGGAAGCACAGTTCTCTTGATAAGGAAGCAGACTTGGACCAGTTGCCTGTCTTTGTAAAAGGTGGCTAGGGTGTCAACGAACAGGAGGTGTACCAGGGCCCTGCTGCCTCAAGACTGTGCTTTTCACCTACGCCATTAAATGACCCGAGATTCAGCGCCACCTCCTTCCCACTGATGAGAAAACAAGGTCCCAGGGCCTGTTCCCAGAAACTCGAACTCAGTGCCAAGTGAGCTAGCCTGAGTCCCACCCACACTCTTGTCTGTTGTTGCCTCCGGTTTAACCGTTGATTTCTTTAGGGAAGGACCCCGATTTAACAGTCATCAGAATAACCTACACTGGGTGATACTAAAAAATCCCCAACCAAACACTGAAATCCACTCAGCGTGACAAGCTCGGTTCATGAGGAACATCAACTGATGGTTTATATCAAAGAGGCTCTGGTATTGAAGGAAAACCAAGTACAGTAGAGTAACGGAGTGAACCCCTTGATAGAACTGTGGGGCTCGGAACGGCTCTTGCTGACTCATCTAAGTAGCTGAATGATCTCAGTCAAGACACACTCTTCCTGCACCCCAGCTTCCTATTTGAGGAAATGGGGGTGTAACACCAGCTTCGTTTTGTTCCCACACATAGAACCCCAAAACTACCTGCTTCAGTTATGTAACCCAAGGTAAGGCAGCAGCGATATACTTGGGAATGAATAGATAGTTTCTGCAGTAAGAGCTGGCGCGTTGGCTGATTCCAAGTTGCATCTTAAAAGCTTCGGTACTGGGCAATGTAACATTTCAGAAAATCAAGACACTGGCCTCTAGTCAAGTACAGAAAAGTGAAATACACGTTTACACACGTCATAAACAATAGCTACAATTTTAAAACTTACAGTGCTTCATTTATAGAGAAAAAGGGCATTTATTCCAATATGAGCTGGTGAGAAACCTATAAACCCTGAGACTTTCAGCAACACGCAGCTTATGACTGATTGTCTGTGGTGTGAGCACACAGCCACAGGCGGGCAGTAACTCAGAGTATTGATAAGTCAGCTCTGCCATATCAACCTGACTGGGAGAGTCTGATGTCAGCGCGCGCTTTGAGAGGAAACGAGCCATGCTTCAACTTCCCATATACTGCTCAAGAGGCACAACTGATCGTATCAGCACAGGATCCTTACTTAAAACACTAAATCCCAGCACTCGGGAGGCATAGGCAGGCGGATCTCTGTGAGTTCGAGACCAGCCTGGTCTACAGAGCTAGTTCCAGGACAGGCACCAAAGCCACAGGGAAACCCTGTCTCGAAAAACCAAAAAAAAAAAAAAGAACCCCGTAGCTCAGTGCTAAGGGCGACTCTGTGAGGCGGGCACGCAGCCATCTGCATCTTGCACATGAGAAAAACGAGGCTCCGAGGGGTGTCTGTGGCCACACGCCTGCAGCTATTCCGACTAAAATGTATGCAGCTTGCCAGCTCACATCATGTGACACCATATTATGTTCCCCCGCTTCAGGGAAACTGCTCATTTCTTTTCAGGAGGATCTTATGAGCTAAAAGGCTGACACACATCTCACGATGGAGGCCACGCTGGCCTCAGGCTTGCAGCGATCCCACCACCTCGACCACCCTTGGGCTAAGATTAAAGGCACGCGCCTCCAATTCACTGATCCCAGACGCCTGCACTGTCGGAAGCGGCTATTCACTACTAGAACCACCACTCAGGTTCCTGTTTGGACTCGGAGCTCCTGAGGTCGGAAGACAGAGCACCAGCTGATAACTGCCACTTTGATTTAACAAAGGAAACACTGCTCAGTTGTCGCTTGCAAACTCCAAGACTAACTCCCTGAGGCTTGGATTTCTTTCTGAGTTATGGGAAACATTTGAGAATGAAGTTGCTGGCATGATTTAGGGGATCTATACCACAACCCATGGCAGAGTCCTGAAAATTCACCTGGAAACCACAAGCCCAGAGCCACAGTACACACGCTAAGACCCCTTGCTGGACCCCGTGTGCCCATCTCTCGCAACAGTTATTCAAACAGCAGCAAGTCTGAGTTCACACGGTAGGCTGGGGGAGCAGATACCTCCTTCTCGTTGGTAAAAGGCTCATGGTGTTTTTGTGGTGCAGGTAGAAGTCTGTGGGGAGCTCCCAGAGATGAGGCTTCCCTTCTGTGGGGTGGAAAACGCCCAGGAAGAGGTTGATGGAATCTTGTCTATCCGCGTCTAAAAAGCAAAAATATGTATTTCAGAAAACCCATTATTGAGGCAGTCAACCCAGGAGGACATTGTCCCAGAAAACAGGGACCCAATTGTAGTTTTACAGACCAGATCTCTGAAGATGCATTTATATACTCTACACAGAGAGAAAGAGAGAGAGAGAGAGAGAGAGAGACAGACAGACAGACAGACAGACAGACAGACATGTTCTGAGGAGGAAAACCTTGCTTGTGAATGATGCTTCCCTCTTGCCCAGTGCCTCTCATGAACAGGGGAGAGGGGACACAGAGCCTTTTTTAAACGTTAGCTTTAAAGTCACACAACATTTAGAGTGGTTTTATTTTTCAAACAAAAACCTATCATCAGCATTTGTTATCTTGTCTCAAGTAAACACCACACTCTGTTCTAAAGACAGAATGACCCGGTTCCTATAGAAATTCTGCTGCTGACCTTGACCAAGTCAGCCGTAGAGTTCTGCTTTGAGCCCTTCATCAACAGAGACACTGTTCACGGCATTTCTGCCCCTCAATTGGAAAGCTGGCCTTTGCGGTGACAATGAAGACAGCGAGGGCACATGAATAGCGTCCTCATCCTAACTCTTCGACCCCCCCAACATTGTCCTCCCCCACCTGCCATCACCTGACAACCTGGCTGCCACATGCCCTGTGTCCCTTTCCTCGTTATGATTTGTGGCAAACAATCACACTTGGAGCGCTCATGGTGTCCACCTTCCCCAGTCTACACGTACTCCTCCCTGGCTCCATCACTCCCCCTCAGTTCCTTCTTCCCACTCTTGTCTCAGAGGTCTCGATGCTCAAGTGTTTCACAGACAGAACGACCTCCTTCTGAAAGAGGGGAGGATGAAGAGGGATGCACAGGAGAAACGCCTGCTGTGGGACTGGTAACATCAAATGTGTTTGCTTCCCGCAGCTACAGCAAACGCATACATCTAAATTAGTACTGGGTTATCTTGACATTTTAGCAAAAGCAAATGAAATATCAGATATGTATGCCTATTATTAGTATTTTGACAGGAAGCATTCTATTAAAACAGCACTTGCCTTTCAGGCTAAATGTAATAAATAAAAGGAATGTGCTTATATGCTGAGTATCTTTGGGCCTTTTCTTCTCCTGGCTGAGAGAAAATGCATAGTATCTACACAGACATCACAACCCCAATTTTCATCTCTTTCCACAGCACCAAAGTAAACATCCTGCTCTCAGAGTAAATTATCCTCTAAGCTTCTTGAAGAGACTTGAGGTCACTTGATAACTCATTTCATACAGTACTCCAGAATATCCCACTACTATCTGAAGCAACTTTCCATTTTCAGCCACGCTTTCAAAGAATTTCTTTCACCTTTTAAATATAACAGCATCTTCCTTAAAATTTTAACAAGCATGGCAAACACAGAGAAAGTTATTGAAGCCACTGCTGCTGGTACAACAGGAAGTCTCTCTTTGGTGGCACAGTCCCCTAAGCTTGGGCTAGAAGGCCACCCTAAAAAGCCTGAATATTGGTTGGCTACTTCTTTTCTTTAACACATATTTACTTTATGTTTGTGGATGTTTTATTTTCACACCTGCAAATCAGAGGAGGGCATCAGATCCCATGAGACTACAGCTACAGATGGTTGTACACTGCTGTCTGGGCTACAGCAATAGATGGTTGTACATTAACATCTGGGCTACAGCTATAGATGGTTGTACACTACCATCTGGGCTACAGCTATAGACGGTTGTACGCTAACATCTGGGCTACAGCTATAGACGGTTGTACACTACCATCTGGGATACAGCTACAGACGGTTGTACACTAACATCTGGGCTACAGCTATAGACGGTTGTACACTGCCATCTGGCTACAGCTATAGATGGTTGTACACTGCCATATGGGCTACAGTTACAGACGGTTGTACACTGCCATCTGGGATACAGCTATAGATGGTTGTACAGTGCTATCTGGGCTACAGCTATAGATGGTTGTACAATGCCATCTGGGTGCTGGAATTGAACTCTGAAGAGTTCTTAGCCACTGAGCCATTTCTCCAGCCCAAGCCTCCTCCCCTACCCCACTGGTTTTTGAGACAGTGTTTTTCTGTGTAGGCTTGGCTATCCTAGAACTAGTTCTACAGACCAGGCTGGCCTCAACCTCAGAGATCTGTCTGCCTCCGTCTCCCAAGTGCTGGGATTAAGGGCATGAGCCACCATGCCTGGCCTAGCTGAACACTTTCAACTACAAAATAAACTAGTCTTTTCCTGCAAGATGGCAGCACTTTGGGTATGATTGAGTGCTCAGCAGAGGCTGGTCCTCTGCAGTGCAGTTAGCATGTGGGCAATGGGAACCTGCTTGCATTCTCAATTAGGCGTAAAAACCAGAAAGCCCTAGAAATCCTGCAAATGCTATTTAAGCGATTATACTAACCAGTTCTATTACTAATTATATTGAAATAGCACTGGATTGAATATAATATTTTTAATTGTCTAAAACATTGTGGAACTAAATTATTTGTTATAATAATAATACTAAGTTTGTGGTGATGTAGTGTCTTATCAGCAAAAGAAGGAACTACTGCTCAATAAATAATACTTTCCAACTGTTGGGAGAAGGAAGAATGGAATTCGATTCCCACCTGGTACCTTTTAATGAGACAAATACGACTGAGATGTAAGAATGACACACATCAACCCCCAGAAGACACAAGCACAAATAACGCTGAGCCAACGGATGTGCAACAACCCAACTCTGCTATTTGTCAAAAACAGCGCTGACTAACCCATGTCTACTAAAGGCTTTCAGACTTTGTAGAAAGGCACATTAGCTGATTAATCTTTTCGGAAGGAATCTGCAACTGTGCCTGTGCCATAGGCAGCCTTGATCACTGGCTTGACCGTCCCCAGAGACTCCTGGATCAGCGAAGCATATCAGTGTGTCTGTGAGTGTCTTCCAGGGACTGGGGCATTACTAGTGGTGGTGAAAACAGGAGGTGGGCCTATGTGGCTGGAGGAGGTCTCTGGGCGGGATGTGTGTGTGCAGGTGTGTGTGTGGGGGGGGGACATGTCCTTGGAAACTGCCCTGCCTGGCCTCTCCCCGTACTCCTCTCTGCTTAGGTGGGAAATCTCCTTCAGCAATTCAGGGCCTGCCACAGTGACACTCAGCCCAAGCACACAAGGCCAACGATGGACAAACTCTACAAAAATGTGGACTAAAACCAGTCCTCCTCCTTTTGATTCAGGTGACGTATTTTGTCACACTGATGAGACTAGTACATTACGGCCATGAAAGACATGTCTACCTTCTGACCCACGAAATAGGCTTTTACATCCTACATGAGTGAAGTTGGGAGACAAGGAAACGATGCTGTTCAAAGACATTTGCTCAGGAAGATCTCTGATGCACACTAACTAAAGTAGAACACTTACAAAGGATAACGCAGTTACTAAACAGTCACACCGCAGAAGAGTAGTTAATGCCACCAAGGTTATTCACATCATCTCAAAGGGCAAGAGCAGATTATAAATCACATGCATAATAAAAGCAGAGCAATCGTGTTTGCCTAACCATGAACAAGAGGCTATATCTGCAGGTGAGGTCATGGTTTATTTGTGAGATACTTTGTACTTTCCAAAATTAACACATAGGACTTTAATAATTGAAAAGGAAGAATTCATTCAAGAACCTTCTGTGTCCTTTACTGGAGATACAAGACTAACAAGAAGCTGCTAGAGTTGTGTAATTTAGTAAGAAATTGTGTGTGTCTGTGTGTCTCTGTGTGTATTTGTGTCTCTGTGTGTGTCTCTGTGCATCCATGTGTGTCTATGTGTATGTGTATGTGAAGTACTTGGCTGGGTTTGACTCCCAACACTGTGGAAGGAGGGGTGGGGAGAATGGAGGAGGGAAGGATTTGATGTGCATTTTGGAGGAAGCACCAACAAGATTTGTTCACACAGAGGACTCTGGGTCAGGATGGCTGATAAGGGAACTCAAGGACTTGAGTGTGATTCTTACGTTTCTGAATTAAATGGCAGGTTTGAGGTGGAAAAAATAAGTAGAGAAACAGGTTAAAGATAATTAAAAGTTTCTGTCTCAGAAATAGTAAGATTGAGGAGAGAGAGAGAGAGAGAGAGAGAGAGAGAGAGAGAGAGAGAGAGAGAGAGAGAGAGAGAGAGTCAAATCCAGGGCCTTGCCTGTGCTGGACAAGTGCTCTACCACTAAATCAAATCTCCAGCTCACTATGAAGCTTAAGCTGACTTTGAACTTGCTGTGCAGCCCAGACTGACCCTAAACTGAAGATCATTCTGCCTCAGCATCTCAAGTGCTATGATTACAGCATGTCTCATCAAGCACAGTGACGTGGAGACTCAGTAGCAATATATGGTAGGAAGAGAATAATCTGGACAGAACTCCTCTGGTTCCTAGTATTATACCCATGAATATTTTACACTGCACTGTAAAAAGGCATTTTGCAAATATAATTGACTAGTAACTACTTCAAGACAACAGGGGAATTATTCCGGATTATCTGTAACCATGTGAATCCTCTAAGGGCAGAAGAGGAAGGCAGAGGAGATGGTATGGAGATTTAAAGCATCAAACGAGTTCAGCGGACCAGTGAGGGCTATCAAACTGAACCAGTCACAAGCCAATGTATACCTCTAGGCTCAGAGCCAGCAGCCGTGAGAGCACTGGACTGCAATCCCATCAACCAGAAAGAACCAGAACCCTCTAGATAACATCCCAGGTGAACTGACATGCTGACTTTATTTTTATTTCAGCCTTTTCAGGAGAGAACACAGGTTGAGTAATGCTGTGGTTAGTTACTATGGAAAAGGAATACAGCATTCAACAGGAAGGTTGAATACATCTGGATGTGTCTGACTGTCAAATATATGAGGATGCCCTGAGGGTAAAAGTGCAGAAAGAGCAGACAGAATGAAAAAGACCGAGAAATGGAGCAGCATCAGCAGACAGTCTGGGAGGGATAGTACAGGGATTATGGGAAACAGTGTCAGCTCAGACCAAAACTGAATGCTTACGAGGGAGACGGAGACGTAACCAGTGACCGTGGCAACACGGAGACAGCTGGCAATCCTGACAGAGTTCCAGCATCAAAGCTGGGCAGATACCCGGCAGAGCAGGTCCAAGACAGTCTGCTCAGGTGGGCAGAGAACTAGGGCTACCGCAGGAGGATGTGGGATTAGAGAGTGGTGGGGGGCGGGCTGCAGCTCAGAGCACAGCAGAAGGCCTGGCTTAGATCTGGGCAGGGGCGCTCTAAGAACTGGAACACAATTGTCTTCGCTGGGGTTTCTACTGCTGTGAAGAGACACCATGGCCACTGCAACGCTTGTAAATAAAGGAAAACATTTCGTCGGGCCTGGCTTACAGTTTAGAAGCTTAGTCCAATATTTTCATGGAGGGAAATGGTGGCATTCAGGAAACTTGGCACTGGAGATGTAGCTGAAAGTTCCACATCTTGATCCACGAGCAGCAGAAGGAGGCTGCGTCACACTGGCGAGACCTGAGCTTGGGAGACCTCAAAGACCACCCCAGCAGTGACACACTTCCTTCAACAAGGCCACATCTATTCCAACAGGGCCACACCTCTGAAGAGTGCCACTCCCTACGGGCATTCAAACACATGAGTCGATGGGGCCCATACCTGTTTAAACCACCACAACAATGTAAGGCAGAGTCAGGAAGCTCCCCTTGACAATGTGATTTGCTCAGGGAAGTGGGAGTCAAAGTCAGCAGTTGAGGCTGAGGGTTACAGGAGAAGACAGGCATGGGGCAGGCATCCCGGAGAACTGCAGAATGGACAGACTCGGGGGTGTCCTAAGGCTGTCTGCCCTGTGCTCTGTAACAACTTAGACCTCTCTGCCTGTCATGTTCCACTGCTCTCTGGCTGTTGGGGTGTGAAGAGACTTGCCTTTCCTAACCATCAGTCACATTCTAAACACTGTGAGGACATTTCTGCAACTGTTTTTTCTACTACAGCCGAACAGGATTTTCTTAGTAAAATCTGTGGCCCTGAGTAGGACCTCAGCCGGCCATCTCCCTATTTGTGATAGGTGACAATGTTCTCTGCACATTCCCTTGCATGTCCCTTGTATGCCCCTACCGCAGAGCACCTCCTGGCACTGGGGACATCAGCTCAGTGCCGCCCTCATACTCGCCTCTCTCCCTGCGCATGAGCTCGGCAGTCCTCACTTTGTGAGCTTGCATTAAATTTTTTGAAATCTGTCTGAAGAGGACAAGTTCCACTTCTAGCACTCACTACATTTAAATTATACATATGCATGTATAATTGTGTGTGTGTTCTATTAACTCGAGCAGAAAGTCTATTTTTTCTTATAATAATGTTTAAAATCAAGATGCTTAAATAAAAAATGCAGGCTTTGCAAAATTTAAATGTTAAAAAAGAAATGATTTCACAGGGGATGCAAAGTTCTTCCTAGCATCCAAGGGGAGAGCCTAGGTAACTGCTTCTGCAGCGTGGCATCATCGGCAGATGCTCCTAGAGACAGAGCCCTGAGCAAAGGACTTGTGAAACCTCAAGAACTGCTGCATGCGTGTCTGTGTGTGTGCATGCACACATGCACTCGAGTGCATGCGTGTCTGTGTGTGTGCATATATGCATGTGTGTGCATGTGTGGGGGTGCACGTGCATTGTGTATTTTGCAACAGATCATTCTCTGTTGCCTAGGCTGCCTTCAAACTCATAGGTTCGAAGTATCTTTCCACTTCAGCCTCCTAGGCAGCTGCGACTACACACCTGAACAAGTGTTTAGCTTTAAAAATAGGGTTTTTTTTTATTTTTTATTGAAAAAAAATTTTCGCCTCCTCCCAGCCTCCCATTTCCCCCCCCTCCTCCTGCCCCTCTCCCCCTCCCCCCACTTAAAAAAATGGATCCAACAAGGGGTCTGAAGAGTTGCTTACACAGCAAACATCTGTCTGTACAAACCAAGGGTAAAATTCCCAACCACTTAATTTTATTAATTTAGTTTCTTAATCCTAAGTATCTTCCGGCTCAGCCCATAGGCATCACATAACAATACTGATTAAGTGTGGCAAAGTGGTCTTTAATACTCAGAAGAAAATTGTTCTATATGTTCATCATTATATAATAATCAAATGACAAAATAAGGTGTACACCCCAATGACACCATGCTTCTTAAAATAAAGATGTCTGTTTCAGCCACATTATTCATAATGCCTTTCATAACAGCTCATTTTTAAATTTACATAATTTTGCTGTACCTTTGAAACTGTACATCCTGATCTCTGTATCATCGTTACATTTTTAACCATACCTTTCTCTTCAAATCATCTACATAACTGCACATTCATTTCTGCTTCCTACTCCTAGTGAGCAGCCATGGTCCTGAAGGGTCAATCTCGGTCATTGCTGCAGGGCAGTAACGGCGGAAGAGGGGCAGAAGAGCAGGCACTGAGGGGCAGTTCTAACCCTCCAGCACGGTGATGCACCAGAGGCGTCTACACCTGCGGCAAGGCTTCCCATCGCACCCTTCTATCCTCCACACCACTTTTATAAACTGTGTCTCCACACGTCAGGGAATGCGATCAAACACAGAAATGAGATCTTTGCAAACATAATCTAATTAAGATGTCCTCGTTTGGGAGTACAGCAGGCTCTTGATTCAGTGAAGCTAGTGTCCTTCCAATAAAAGGAAAAGGAGACGCCGAAGAGAACACCGTGAAGGCTGACCTCGACACAAGAAGTAAGGTGTGTGATGATGGAGGCAGAGACCAGAGCACCATTGCTACTAGTCGACAAACACCGCAGATTGCCAGCCGCCCGCACAATGAAGCAAGGTTAGAGTCTCATGGGGGATCTCGGCAGGAACCGCCCACTGGCAGCAAGGGAAGAGTCTCGTGGCGGACATCAGCAGGAACTGCCCAATGGCAGCTAGACTGCACAACCGGGAGGCAGTCAGTGTCTGCTGTTTGATGCTATGGCTGATCAGTGGGCTCTGCCATGCGGTAGGATGGCAATCTCACGATCATGTGACCTATGGGAGACTGTCTGCTGGTGGCCTCACTGACAGGCTTTCTCATTTGCCACTGTGAAGCTGCAAGTGGTCCTGGGCCACAGTATACTGACAATGGCACCAGAATGGCAGCATCATTATACAAGCTTGGAGGCAGCTGCTTCCCTAGCGAGGACTTCAGATGAGACAGTCTGAGCGGTACCCTAACCGCAGCCTTTGAACTCTGGGGAGTACACCCCCGCCCCCTCCCCGCGCCCGTCAGTGCTTGGACCAATGACCCACACACACCGTCGAAGGGATCATGTGCTGTTTTATGTTACACACAAGAGAGTCATAGCTGACGCAGTTCCTCTCACTACAAGGTTTGTAAACACTGAAAGTAAATGTTGACTCTCATACACGTTTCTGAGGCTCCTATCACTCAGGACTCCCATGCAGCTCCCTTGGTATGAGCACATGCGTCTCTTCAGGTAAGAGAAGGTTTCTACCTTCTGGTCCTGGGCTGTTAGGGCCACTTGGTACTCGGTGGGGGATGCTCACTGGCTAGGGCACAGACCAACTCAATGCTCACAGCTTCTTTCAAGAAGGCTACATCTGGTTAGCATCAAAACCTTGAGTTGTGTAAGGTTTACTCCCTGTGTGAGAGAGTTCTCACCATACCATACAGCACCCTTCTCGGCCATCCCTCTCCGGGAGATCTGCTGCACAGCCAGCATGGTGAACACATGGGATCTTTCCAAATGCAGGCTGTCACAGCAGGCTCACCTAGAGCCTGCGGGAGCCATCCTCTCACTTCACTTGAGGTGAAGACAGGGGAGGGAGAGACGGGAAGCAGGCAGGAGCAGTCCGTTCCAAAGAACAACTCTGCCACTCCTCGTAGGAGGACTCGTAGGACCAACCGTTGGGTTCCTCCTGGATGAATTCTGCATATAGGAATCTGCCTCACAATCACTTCCGTGTGTGATACACCTTATGTATACTGACAATGGCACCAGAATGAAGAGAGGGAGAGGACACGGGAATAACCTGTTTGATTTAATACTTGTAGGTCATGAAAGTATGGCTTGTCATTGTTCTAGTTGACACTTCTGAGTAACACATTTATAAACAACTATCAAGATGTTAACCCATTTGAAAAAAATATTCAATACTTCCAAATTTCGACATGTAGAAATACTGAAGGAGAAAGACACAAACAGGACGACGGCAAGAACTCCACCCCCGTTCTGTCACATAAGATTGGCCACTACAAGGGGCAGAATGCAGCAGTGTGCTGTTTTAAAGTACCAGCTTTGGGGACAGTAACTCTTTCGGCAGAGCGCTTGCCTGGTGTGTGCCTAGCATGCACAAACACTTGTGTTTAATCCCCAGAGCCACGTAAGTCCGGCGTAGCAAGGTCCCCTGTCACTCCATCCAACATTCTGGAAGATCAAAGGTGCAAGGTCATCCTCTGCCAGTCAGCAAGTCTGGGCCAGCCTGGGGCACATGAGACCCAGGCTCAAAAAGGCTTTAATATTTATTCATTCATCTATTGAACAAATAGAGGACCTTCTAAATCACAAATTCTATCCTATTTAAATTTATAAATATAATCCTTATTTAAATGAATAGATAAAGGAAAAGAGCGTGTACAAGAAGACAAACACGCCTAAAACCTGAGCGGTAGAGATGCTGCTGCCTGAGTTACCTGAAAAGGCATTGCTGTAGTATCGGGACAGTGTCTGCATGATGTCTTTGGAGTGCTGGGTCCACGGCGCGATCTTCCTGTAGGTTTTTACCCGGTGGACGAGCTGAGAGCCTCCATACTGCAGGGACAGTGTGTCTCCGTGATCTTCATAGAGTTCCTCGAATAACCTGCACAGAAGGAAGACTCACATTATACAATCTTGTCACCTGCTCTGGTGATCCAGTCTATAATCCCAGCTTCCAAAAGGCTGAGGCAGGACTGCCTGGGCTGAGAAAGCTAGCGAGACCTTGTCCCAGAATGGAAACTGCAGAGAGGGACTGGGTGGAGCTCAGTGGTAGAGAACTGGCTTAGCTCGTGCAACGCCTTTAAGTCCCCATTATAGGGGAAAAAATTAACCTAAATGATTGTACAAGTCATTCACCAGGTCAGACCCGGAAAAAGAGTCTTTTACCAAAGAACTTTTCTGAATCTTTCAAGTGGGCTCTTTAACATTTTGAAAATAAGTGCAAATGTAAACCACATGGTGTTTGATAGCAATCCAATGCCAAGGGCAGAGAAACTCTTAACGAGAAAACAAGGCACCAAAAATCTAACTTACTAAAGCTGAACCAAGCTGTTTCTTACCATATTAGACAGACTCCTGCACACCACGGTCTGCCAGATTAATTCACTTCCATGACACCATTTTGGTCCCTCTGAATTGTTAAATGTATATGTGTGTGTGTGGTCTTGTTATAGACAGTACCTTGCTCTCAAGGTGACTTATAGACAATATTCACTTCTCATAGTCCCAGGGGCTGCAGCATCTAAGATAAAGGCATCAGCAGATTCACCGCCTAGCAAAGGCCCATTTCCTTCATGAGTGGTGCCTTCTTGCTTTGACCTCACATGAGAAAGAGACTAATAAACTTTCCTTTTTATTAGTCTAATAAACTAATAGTTTATTAATTAATTAACTAATTAGTCTAAGAGACTAATAAACATCATTTTTAATACTCCACGAATCCACGATGAGGGTTCTGCACATAGATCTAAGCATGTCGCAAAGATCCCATCTCCTAATACCATTTGGGGGTGAGGATTTTAACATGTGGACTTAAGGGTGACATGAACATCCTAGCCATAGCAGACATGCAAGCCATATACTTTCTGTTTTCAGAGTTGACGAACAATGAAGAAACAGTAATCCCTTAATGAAGAATCTGTCTTACACGCTTTGTATCTTTAGTTCAAAATGTTTGTGGAACTGTTACTAAAATCATTGCCATTGGGTTTTTGTTTAACCTGCTAGTTTTTCTAAGTACTTTAGATTTACCTAAATTTAAATTTATCATAATGCTTAATGATAATGCAAGCAAACAAACAAGACCCGATGGCAATAATATAGCAACATTTAATAGAAATAGAGAACTAACTTGAATACTGCCAACTAGCAATAAATCTTTGAGAAGCTAAAAGTAGAAACAAGTTTATAAAAATCCTTATGAGTCAATTCTGCTTCTTGTCACTGCTGACGTTCAAATAGCGGCAAAAAGGATTACCTCACTGCATCCGTATCAAACTGTAGGTTCGGCTTGTCAATCAGTCCTAAGGAGTACAGCTGGTAAGCCAGAGCACATTTGCCCACCATGAACTGCGCTGTGTTGGTGCGATCTAAACAGTCCACACAGTTGGTCCGAAGAATGCCGGTCTACAAAGAACACAATAAGGTTTCAGACACCCAGACTACTTCAAACCACAGGAAAAAGCTGTTTGTAAAGCAACAGAAGAAAAGCTATGGGTGCTAATCCCAGATAAGGAAAGTTAAGGATTTGGAAAGAGAGACTGCACTTTCATTTCCCGGACACCCTGACATGAATAATCACACAAAGACTAGATTAATTACAACACTGCTTGGCCAATGGCTCTGGCATATTCCTAACTAGCCCTTACATCTTCAATGAACCCATTTCTATTATTTTATATTTATCACGAGGCTCATGGTTAGTTACCTCACATCTTGCTTCTTGGGTGGCTACATGTAGACTGCCTGAGTCTGCCTTCTTCCTCTCTGCATGCAGTTTAGTTTCCCCACCTACCTATATTCTGCCCTGCCATAGGCCAAAGCAGCTTCTTTATTAACCAATGGTTATAAAACATATTCATAGCATATAGAGGGGAATCCCACATCAGTTAGGGGTTAAAAAAAGTAAAGAACATTTTGCTGACCATATAAAGGTATATTTACTGTTCACTTAATGTCGCCATAATAGCGTTGTCTATATTTTAATTTATTTTGAAGGCTTAGCAAGATAAAGCAAACAGCTAATATTTTCTGTATTTATTAATTAGTGAAATATGAACTTTTATCTGATATTGCTCAAACCAAATATTATACAAACCAAATATTCAGTGGTTAAAGATGTATTTTTCTAAGGTTTTGTGTGTGTGTGCCAAGTGTGTGCCCTCAGAGGCCAAAAGATGGTACCAGTTCCCTGGAGCTAGAGTTACTGGTAACTGCAAGCCATCCCACAGAAGTGTGGGAGGGGTAAGAGCTGGGAACCAAACCTGGGTCTTTTGGAAGAGCACAAAACCATCACTCCAGTCTCAAGCATATCATTCTTAACGCATAGCTAATAAATACAACACACACTAGCTTATTTTCCAAAGTCGGCCTAACCTATTCTATGTTCTATATTCTAACCTATCTCCATATTCTTGCTTTTAATTTCCAGTAATAAAAATTCTTATGTAGAAACATGTAAAAGCTATAATATCAGCTATACATCTTTGTATAAGATTTAAACTAGCAGGGAGGCTTTTAAAAAAACATTCTCAAGCTATTAATAATTTTGCATCAAATACATTTTAATAAAACCTAATAGAAAATATGACAAAAAACTAGCTGGATATGAAAGCAGATGCCTGTGATCCCAGCACTTGGGAATCCAAGCAGGTGAGTCTCTGTGAGTTCGAGACCAGACTAATTTGCATAGTGAGTGCCAGGCTAGCCAGCAATATACTGTGAGACCCTGTCTCAAACAAAACAAAACAAAAACAAATCCAACCCCCCAAAGCATTACACACCATAGACACAAATTGTGTTCACTATGAATATAATATCCGTACCTGCAACCGACCAGTGGGAATTACACAGCCTCCAAGTTCATTCCACCTGGGGAAAAACAGACACTTGACATTTTTGCTTCCAGGACTGGGTAAACGCAGGCCATGGGTTCCCTAAGCTGTGCACTACTATTAGGCCACAACCCCAGCCCCCTGCTTTTCGGTTTGTTTTTGAAAGGAATGATATATAGTCATAGCTTTCAAGAGTCACAGCATTAGAAGGGAAGGTCTCTGGGCATCAGATAATTCTGTATCGCACTTTTTCAGATGCAAAAAAAGTCAGATGGGTCAGTCACTGTGTTCTACTAAAAAATGAGATGGGTCAGTCACTGTGTTCTACTTTTTAAAAAAAAAAAAAAGCTTAGGCTGGAGGCATCTTAAGTTGCCTGTGTCTCTCTTGGGCACCCTCTGTGTTCTACCAAGTTCCACCCTTGTTTTCCTTTAAGCCCACACCTTTCTTTGGTGTCTGTAACCATACACAATTACAGCCATCTTCCTAGTGGAGCCTTCCACTGTTTTTTACACACCCTGTACATTAAGAGTCCCTAAAATTCAAACCCTGAAAACTATAGCAGAAAGATTCATCTAAACATCTAAACATTAGGCTGATTTGAGGTTTTTCATTTGACCACTGAAGTTAACTATGTTAACTGAAAAACAAATGCTGGAAATAAATAATACTGGTTCCTTTAAAGATAAATTAGGAACAGGCCTTTCTCTGAAGCAGCCAACAAGCTAGCAGCCACAGTAGGGCTATGAGCAAACCACACAGCATGCTAACCAATTCTACACTCATGACAGCATCCACTGTCCACCAGAAAGAGTTCCCTTTTCTTTCTAAATGCTCAACAATGAATTTGCTACAGAAAAATTTACATTGCACACACACACATTTTATATAATGCTTATTCCACAAAGCAAATGCTAAGACTCCTGTGGCTTCCATCTGAAGGTATATAACCACCACAGGAATTCCCAAGCACACAGTGAATATTCATTACATGGTCCAGAACAGCCTGCCTCTCCGCAAGTTCATCCATCCATCCATTCTCTAATTACCACAGACTTCCTATATTTAGAATATTGTGTGTGTGTGTGTGTGTGTGTGTGTGTGTGTGTGTGTGTGTGTGCTCGCACTTCCTAATGCTGGAGTTCAGGCGCACACAGCCATGTCCAGCTTTTCGCACGGTTGCTGACAATTCATGCTCAGGTCCTCATGCTTTCCAGGCAGTGCTATCACTAAGTCCTTTCTCCAACCCCTAAACTATTTTGTAGATAAGAACCAATACTTTGATTTAAGTTTCCTTCGTATGTGTGGTGTGGGGTGTGGAGCACAGTACCAGATAGGAAGGTCAAGGGACAGCAGGTGGAGTCATTTTTCTCCTCTAACCCCTGGGTCCCAGGGGTTCAGGCTTGGTGGGAGGAGCCTCTACCTGTGAGTCACTGAGCTCACTGAGAGGACTAGACTGGGATGGCCAGTGAGCCCCAGGGATCTGCCTGTCTCTGCCTCCGCAGTGCTGGGACCACAAACACGCACTGACTTTCTTATGGGGGCTGGAGAGACTGAGCTCGGGTCCTCGGCTTGTATGGCAATCACTTCACCTCCCCACCTCTGAATTCAAGTTTTTAATGTCATACGTACTTCTCATCTGGCCGTAAAATGCTGCAGTAAGCGTCGGGGCGGTTTACGAAGAAACCGGTTTTCTTTACCACACTTTCTGCAATCACATTCAGCCGGTCGAGAACGTTACACAGCTTACTGAGAGAGAGGAACAGGGAAAAGTGAGGGCTTAGACGCTGTTCCCTTTCGCTATAAAGCACACAACATCAACAGTAATGACGCTCGGGGATTCAACTTTTTATCATGTGGTTTATGTAACAGAAAGACTGAAATGATTAAGGCAGAAATATAAAGTGCACCCAGTAACTAATAGTAGACCCGTAACTTAATAGCAGATACTGGCACACTCCTCAGTCTTGGCACAGGACGTTCCCCTGAGAGGCTTTCAAGAAAGCCTTTCCCTCCTCAGCAGCAGTCAGTCAAGCCACCGCCTAATCAGTCGGTGGCCGTGCAAAGTGCAGAGGCAGGGAAAGAAAAACTGGAAAATCAATTAATATGACAGCATCAATCAGTTAACTAACACAGTCCAGGTAAGTGGGGGTATGTGTGTGCCTGGTGCATTAACTCCATAAAGCCGTTCAGGGAATAAACACGACATGAGCAAAGCAATATAGTCACAGCAAATAAACCCAGAATTTAGATGTCGCATGTAGACAATGCAAGGCTCAAAAGAAAAAAAAAAGGGGCCTCTTAGCAAGGATTAGTTTTGAGCCGAATACTGAGAGAAAGGAGAGAGGAGGAAGCGTGTGACTGGGTGGTGGTGGAGGTGGTGGTAAGAAGCTACAGGAAACCCTGGCGTGGGACTAGCTCCAGGCACAAAGATCAGGTTTTCTCAAACGGAATAGGGCCAAGTAAGTTACAACACACTGGAACCAAGCAGCTAAGGGACCCGATCAGCAGAATGAGGAGCTAGGGTTTCCTATCAACAGTTACAATAGTACATATTCATCTGTGAGAGAGATCCCCTGAGAGCAGTGTCTTCCCTGAGGGACAAGGAAGAAGGTGAACCAATGCCTCTAAGGAACAGCAGGGAAGAGCTGGTCACCCAGCAGAAGAGCTCAGAACGGCCCCACCTAAGTGAAGGAGCTGAGTCAGCAAGGAGACAGGCCCGTGCTGTAGTCCCTAGTCCCTCTCACCTCTTGGTGTACTTGGCCATGTCCCAGGGGATGTAGACAATTGTGTGCTCTGGGGGCAGGAACTGGTTCAGGTAGGTGACCGCGGCCACCAGCTCTTCACTCAGAATCCTCTCGTGCTTTCTCTTCTCTCGTTCCTTTAGTAAAAACATTTGAAATAATTTTTAAGTTAAAAACCTGAAATGTGGGCTGGAGACACGGTCGGTGGGAAAAGCATATGTTGCTCCTGGTTGGACCCAGGTTTGATTCCCAGCACCCACACGACGATTCACATCCATCTAGAACTCTAGTGCCGGGGAACCTGTTGCCCTCTTCTGACCTCTGCGGGCACTAAATATGCACACAGTGACATGCATGCAGGGAAAACACACCTAAAATAAAACCAATAAAGCTATTTTTAAAAATCGTAAATGTCTGAGTTACAGTTACCTTAAAACAAGTTTAAGACAGTTCGTAGCTTTGTAGCTCATACCTCACCTTAGTAGGAAAAGCCCTGGTCTTTAACACTGAAGTGAAACCCAGTTACTAAATGAAAATGATATAAATGAGAATGAAGAGATCTTCACTGAACGAGGCAGCAGCTCTGAAGAACCAGGGAGGCTGGGTTTTCCCTGCTGATCTCTTGCAGCCCCTGTGTGTGGCACACAAGCCTGGCCCACACATCCATAGCCTGCTTGGGCAGCAATGCCCGCTTGGCACAGAGGAGACGAAACCCAGTGTGCACTACACAAGCCCAGCCCACAGCTGCAGCCAGGGTGCAGAGAGAAAACGGCATGCTCTGGTGAGACCAGCCCTACACAGAGGACGACAGCAGAGCGCGCTTTCGAATCCGACACGCGAAACCTCGAGGAGGCAAGACAGGAACTTTATCCCCTTCACGCTAGGGCCTCACTGAAAGGCTGGAAGGCAAGCATGGCCCGAGCCTGACCTCTGCTCCCAGTTGCCCTGTGGTGAGCCTCTCCCTTGGTGGGCCCTCCCTCTCTGGAGCCCTCTGACACTCAGGTCGACTTGTACCTGGGACATTTCTATGAGGTTAAGGGTTCAGCCACCCTGAGGCGCCTCCCTGCCTGCCGCATCTCTCGGGTTACCACACTGCCTCTCACTGAAGAAGGCCATGCTGCTGTGTGGGCCTGCACCGCTGTACTCGGCGCTTTGGCAAGGCTGTCCGTTTTCCTTGGGCAGCAGCAGTGTCTCCCCTACAGCACTGATGTGGGGTTTAAATGAGGCGAAAGCAGGGGGAGCGCTTACCGCAGCCTTCAGGAAAAGTCAGCTACTGGTACCATTACTTTGACCAGGCCTTTCCTTAGAAACAAAGAAAAACTGCGACAGAGACGTCAGCCATGTCGCAGCACCGCTGCTGGCATCAAAACGTTGGCGCTGTTTTCAGTCATGGCGATTATTTGCAATCGTCACGAACTGAACTACTGCAGAAACAAATCAGGGTATATTTTGCACAGCTGAATAAAACAATAGAGGAATTATATAAGCATTAAGAATCAGGTGAAAGTATACTTTGTATTTTATCTGGAAAAGTTATTTATTTGGAATTCTCAAAAGTTCTTTAGGTAAAATAGGGAAGTAGAGCCTTTCTGAAATTCTCATGTGAAATCAGCCTTCATGGCTATAGAGTCTGCTGTCTGCAGTGTGTACTGGGTTAGTGCTCACAGGCTGCTTAGTCAGTCTCCTCGGGGCTGCTGAACCCGCCACAACCCAATGCAAACACCCAGATACAAGTCAACCTGTATAGCAGCGGGCCCCACGGAGGGAGAGGCTCACAATAGGGCAAATGGGAACAGGAATCAGAAGAATTTCCTTCTTGCCATTATCCTATGGACATGGGCATCCTATGGACACAGGCATCGTATGGACACAGATATCCTATGGACATGAGCATCCTATGGACACAGGCATCTTACAGACACAGTCATCTTATGGACACAGTCATCCTATGGACATGGGCATCCTGTGGAAATGGACAGCCTATGGACACAGGCATCCTATGGACACAGGCATCCTATAGACACAGTCATCCTGTGGGTATGGACATTCTATGGACATGCGCATTCTTTGATGGTTTAACCACAACTTTCTAAGACCTTCTTCCAAGTGAAAACAAGAAGTATTTTCTTTTTCCTATAAACCAAACAACTGATGACAGGGATAGGGATGTAGCTCACTGGTTGGGCTCCTGCCAGGCATATGCGAGGTCCTAGGCCTTGTAAATAAATGTTCTCTTTTGCAAAACTCCTTTCAAACTACATCGGCAGACTACAGGGAGGCAAAGCCGGCCTCGTTCAGCCACAGGCATAGTCTTCAGCCACATGAATTGAACAGCACCTTTAATGTGTAAATTAACAGAGCCTTCCGAGCACATAGGCTCAGGGTTCTATTTAACTAGGCCCTTCCAACTGCACTCTGCAAAGCATGAACAAGATCCACTCAGCTAGTTCTAGGTATATGTTCCAGTAATAGCTCATCACTTACTGCTTTAACAGCAATTTGCTTCTATACTAATAATATAGACTTACTGGAAAAGCACTCATAATTTTCACAATCTTTTACAGTACCAGGAACTGAATCTAGGGCCTTCAACATGCAGAGAAGAGCTGTACCATGGAGCTGCACCTAATCCTACCCTCTTTCTATTTCAGGACAGGGTCTCCCTACATTGCTCAGGCTGGACTAAAATTCACTCTGTAGCTAGGTACGGACGGGCCTTAAACTTGTGATCCCCTGCCTCTGCTGCTCGAGTAGTTGAGATGATAGGCCTGTGAGGCCAACCATAGCGCAAGTCAACAAGTGTTTGCATTAAAGTTTTCCACCTTAATTTTCAACTGTGTCTATTATGTATCCATACTAAGTCAGAGTTGCAGATTTTCAGCTCCAGCTTATGTTATTGCGAGCAGACAGGAGCGGGCTTGTGCATTAACGTGAATAAATACGTGCAGACATTATGGTCATCTCTGCAATGGTCATGAAGTCAGTCACAGAAACCGAAAGACAGGACACTGACTGCCTCCGCCCCTGCCACTTTGGGACCACATATTCTTCCATGCTCTTGAAGCACACATACCACACACACTGTTCCCCTGAGCCTTGCATTTAGCAGGACTGGGCAGGCCCCTCCCGGGTAAGCACCCACCTCCTCCCCGTGCCCGGCCTTTCTGCGCTAACTTCAGTACCTCCAGATCCTGCTGCACTCTGGCTCAGCCCCATTCCCAACCTCCACCTCAGGTGATCACCGGGAGATGCTCTGCTTCAGCATTTCCCACCCAGAACCGCCTTTATTTCAGATTGCTTTGACTTTGAATGTGCCACCTCACAACTATGCCAAGTCACCAACTGCTCTACTCTCTCCAAAAGCCCTCCTCTCTCTCTCTCTCTCTCTCTCTCTCTCTCTCTCTCTCTCTCTCTCTCTCTCTCTCTCTCTCTCTCTCTCTCCTTAGCCCACTCAGCTTTCATTGTCCAGAGCAACCACACTATTGTCAATATCCAAAATGCGCTTGACACTGTCTTTCTTAGGTATCTGTCTGGTAAAAACTAAATGAAGCCAATCATCTCTCTTTTATCTGTGCTTATATGACCATACAGGCCTGCTGAGAAGAGGCATCAGTAGCAGAATGGTGCCATTTAAGAACCCACTTCCATCAAGGTGAAACTGACTCTCGTCTGGGTGGTCCCTGTCAAGTTCACTTTCTGCTACTGTGAACCCCCACTTTCAGCAGGCGACTTTTACCCCTACCCTAAAGAAAATCGAAGCAGTCATAAAGGAGCACATGTATGCTACACACACACACACACACACACACACACACATCAGGGCACTGCCTTTTCTTCAGATTGAATACTCCTCCTCTTGTCTTGATTGGCAGCTCTGCTTTAGTTCAACACTGCCTCCCTCACACCAGTAGTCCATGAAGGCAGGAACTGTTTACAATTACCTTGATACATGCAAAAGTGTCAAAAATACTGGACAATCAAGTGGAAAAGGATTCCTTGGAGTTTTTTATTGTTGTTTTTATTTTTTTATACTACTGTGTTGCTGGCCACTGCCACAGACATGATATAATAAAACCTTTCATTGGTATTCTGGAGGTCTTCTTAGCCACTGGCTGAGGTTCTTTCAATTCACTTGGGTGTAATAGATTTAGATAAATTTATGGGCTAATCTTGCCCTCCACCCTAGGCCTTTGACCTGTGCATCCATTATGCACTCACGGTGTGTGAACCAGTCAGTGTACGCCGAGGGAGAAGCTGAGAGACATTATACCATGTTGCCTGAGCTTCTCACAGGCCCACCTGATTCTTGAACCTCATTCCTGAATGAAGCCTTCTGATCCCATTATAGGCTAAAAGGATCAGCCAAAGATCCCATCCTGACCCTGAAAGTAGAGCCGGTAAAAGAAACACACTTTGGCCCTGAAACCAGAATCAGAGAAATACACCAGGGCCCTGAAACCAAACCCACGGAAACACACTTTGGCCTTGACCAACTGAGCACGATATCAAAGAATTCTTGACACCAGAGCCAAAGAAACAACATATTCCGCAACTGCACACGAAACCAACCAATCCCTGAGCATAAAATCTAGCCAATCTCTGAGCTTGTCAAAGCTCAGGGGGTTAAAATCCGACCAATTCCCACCATGAAAATCTTTTCCCTAGAAAAGCTCTGTCTCTCAGAAGCCCTACAAAAGCCCTGTGCCTGTTCAGTTGATAGCTGCCCTGTTCCAACCTGGCAGAGGCAGCCACCCTTTGGATTCCTTCCTCCCAAATAAATCTTTTATTTTCTTCCTTTTTTGTTTTTTTTTTTAAACTATTTATTTATTTATTTATTTATTTTCCATTCAAAAATTTACACTTCCTCCCCCTCCTCCTATTCTCCTCCCACTCCCCCACTCCAAATAAATCTCTTGAATGAGTTTTGGGTGAAGACCTTCTGTTGCCAGAACATAACAGAATCTCTGCTGGGAAACTCCCTAGTGGAGTGGAGCAGAGCAGCAATGGATACCTCTGCTGGGAAACTCTCTTACAGAGTGGAACAGGGCTCAGCTGTACCGGCTCTCTCTCAGAGAGGAGGATTGCCACGTTCCCTACTGGAACACAGCTACACGTATAGTTTGACTTCCTGACGGTCCAGATATCTTCCTTCTCACAGCTGTAGGTATCCAGGATATCGTCCTTTTACATCTGTAGGTATAGCCTGGCCTCTGACAGTCAGGTACCTTTCCCTCCCGAGCTGTAACACTTACACCTATTGATCCACACTGGTTTGCAGTTCTTACAGACTGCCAAGGGAGTGAGGTGTATCAAGGTGAGGGTGCAGCAGCTTCATCTGTGTTCTTAAGTTGTCCTGGGACAAAGGAATTTAATGCAGACCCAGTTCATACAACGGAATCAGGAGCCTGGTATGTAGTGATATTTTATTTGTATTTTAATTAATAAAACTTGCCTAAGTTCAGAGAGTAAAACAGCTGCACTGGTCAGTCTTACAGAACAGGCAGTGGTGACACACACCTTTAATCCCAGTAGCCACACTAGTTTGCCACAGAAACCTGGCAGTAGTGGTGCATGCCTTTAATCCCAGAACTACAGAGAAATATAAAACAGGAGGAGATTGCTCTCACACACAGTCTTATTCTGAGATTCCTGTAGGCAGGATTGCCACTTTGATCTGAGGTAGAGGTAAGAGCCGATGGCTGGCTGTTTTGATTTTCTGAGCTTCAGGATGAATCCCAATTTCTGTCTTTGGGTTTTTATTAATTGTGCTACACTGGTAGACCAGATCACCCTCTTCCCTTCAGGGAGATCTACTATTGGTTCCCAGGGCAAGTCCAGAAAAAGCCACATGGAATGTGAGGTTGAAGAACATTAGAGCAAACACAGCAAGCTGGCACAGCGGATACGTCCCCATCCCTCCTCATCTCTGTCCTCCCTCTTTCCCTGGGGAAGGCAAAGCGCAGCTGGCTAATGCTTTTGTCTGAGGTCCAGTGCGTGTGGCGAGCACATCATACCTTCACTAAATTCAAGATGATAATGGGGGAGCCAAACCTCTGCAGCATCTGGTCAAAGTGAAGAGCAGCAACGTGTGCGAAGGGGTCCGCCTGGTCCACTGGGAAGAAGAAAGGTAGACAAACACCCAAGGGCACCATGAGGCAGGAATAAAAGAAGTGTAGGGTTTTCAAAAACGTGGAAAAGAAATACAGTTCAACCAACCTAGCACCTTCATTTCCCAAATCTCCTCAAGGAGCTTACTAGACATTAATCCAGCAAGTACTCATTAAATCTGAAAGACTGTCATTTCTGAAGCAAAATAACATGCAATCCACTAATGGTTTAAATTAAGGCTGAATTCACTACAGACAGCCAACTCCTCCATACGCTCTTGCTCAAAAGACCAAACTCTCCCCCAACCCAAGTAATTATTAAGTGACAATGATCATCGTGAATGACAGCAGACAAGAGCCACTCCCAGCAGGCCGGCTTACGCACGTGTAATGGGTGGTTTAGGCATCATAGTCGAGATGTCTTGGGACCAGTATAAGGGAACCGATCCTCTGACTTGTACATAAGAAGAATAGCTGCCTGCAGTAAAAGACATCACCGAAGCATCACAGACGAGCTGCTCAGTCTCCACTTCGTTTGCAACATCACCCTGGAGGAAGGTGCAACCGAAGATAGCTTATGCTCTCAGAACTTTTAAATGAGCAATATCCAAAATCACAATGAAATTATAACTCCTATTCTCCATGCATCCTAAAAGAGGTAAGCCACACACCGTCAATATTCAGAGTATACACCGGAAAAGGCAGATTAAAACATGATAAAGAAAAAACAATTAACAACAGCAGAGAATAGACTGGAAAATAAATCGAATTAGTTACTCAACAAAAATATCAAATAACGTTTTGGCCAGTATAAATGGTGGGATGGCAGAGAAAAGAAAAACAATTATGTAAGATTATTCAGGAGATTAAAAAACGCACAAGGATGTAAGAAAATACAATTTGGATGACCAAAAAGATGTGCGCATGCACACACACAAACAAAATGCATTAATAATAGGGAGTTAATTTGTTAGAGGGCCACAGCTTTGTCACTCTCAGCAAAGCTGATGGGAAAGGTTAGGCCATCACAGCAGTGTGGTTTGTCGTTTCTGATGGGAAAGGTTAGACCACCACAACAGTGTGGTTTGTTGTCTCACCTCACAGTTCGCACCTCTCTTGAGAAAACGAGTCCCAGCAAACTTACTGGACCTTCTGGCTATGAGCGTCACATACACAGGTCGTCCGTAGATCAATAGCTCTTAGAAACCAAGTTAAAGCTCCGCACGTTTGGTTGGCACAGAAAGCTACAAGGAATCATTATCCCTTATGCATTTAATACATCTTGTCCAATCTTTTAAGACACTAAGAGCTCCACCAGGAATGAAATAGCAGGGCACCCAATGGTTCCTCAGATCTGTCTGGGTTTGATGGCAACACCCCCATGTGCTCACGTGGTGATTTCTCTGGCTTTTCAAGAAAATACTCAGGTTTCCTGTATTATGCTTCCCCTTGTAACCAAGTAATAATGTAAGAAGTACAGCCAGCCCTTCCTCACTCATTAGCATCCACGCCTCTCCCAAGGGCCCGTGCCATTTACAGCTAAGTGTGAATTAGGAAAAAGCTGTTGATACTGAGGAGAGGAGTGATATAACACTGCAAAAGCAACCCAAAGCCTAAACACTTAATGTCACCATGAACTGTTTCATCAACCTACAGCATCTTGTTTAAGTCATTTAACTTTCTGAGTTACAATCTCATCTACAGAAAAATGAATAGAAAAGCAGCTACAGGTTGAGCAACTGTAGTCCAGAAAAAAATTCCTTGAAATCAGAAGTTTTTTAGTGCCATTATGACCCCAAATTATAAAATTCTATACCTGACCTTGTGGTATGGGCCAATCAAAACATAGGCACTCTAAAAATATCGCATAAATATCTTTAGTCCCAGTGTTCAAGATGTATAAGGAACATAAATGAACTTGAAGTCCATCCTCAGGTTATCTAAGATTTAGGCAAATACTCCAAAATCTAAAACATTCAAACTCTGAAACACTTCTGGCCGAAAGTATTCCGGCTAAGAGAATCGCCAGCCTGTACCGCTGCTGGGTTGCCGGGAGGATGAGCTGGGGTAACTGCTGTAAAATTTCTAGTGTCTGGCCTGTAGTAATTGCTTACTAGACAGCAATTACTCCTACACAACACGGGCTTCCAGACTCCATTAGGTGACTGATCACCAACAGCCCGGGCTCATCATTTAAACTAATGAGCTTTAAAATGATAACCTAATGATGCTGTTTACTATTTTAAAAACACACATTTATTATGATTATCGTATGTCAGGCCCCGAGCTAGTCTTGCAAATAGAAGCCAGGCTAGAACTACACTTCAGAAACGGTCTTTAGACACCGTAGCGCATTCTCTTTGGTATCTTTGTGGTGAAGCTTTCACATTCTTCCCGGAAGACTGGAGTTTTGGGAAGACACAAAAGTGATTCAGGACCTAATTTTGCCAGGTGCTTAAGTGATCATAAAGTGAGCCAGGTTCTCCCCCAGCTCCGTTTCAAAGCCCCTCTGTGTGCCATGCCCAGCCTCTCCTGTCCCCCACTCAGTACAGAGCAGCAGCATTGTGGCTCTTCCAGGCTGTGCCCCTTGGCTGCCACCCCAAACACTCCAGAGTGTAAGACGGTACAACCATGGCCCCATCACCCACTCAATGGCCTCAAAAACCATTCCTTTAATAATTATACTGTAGGTTTCTAAAAGCCCAACAGAATTCACAAATGCCCTCTGTTGTCTCAAGAGGTAGCAAGAGAAGCCAACCACTGCTGGATAGCTTGTCCTGCCCTCCGCCTCCTCACAACGCAAAGGCAGGATCAACACCGTCCATCACATTCCTTCCCAAGGCAGGGCTCCACCTCGTCAGGACCCAACCACTACTGCAGTCTTTTCTTGTACATATCCCTCATCCCATTTGTACTTCATGCAATTGGACAATGGCGGTCAACTCAAGCTTCAGGGGCTACTTTATACATGTCACCTTCCTGAACTAACCTTTCAAGAACTCCAAGTCCTTAGCCTGACAAAAGCAATCTGGTGAGCCGCGACTGACTACTGAGGCAATCTGAGTCCCACACTTACCTTGCCCATGGTATCTGTGGGAGTTTGGAAGAAAATGGCCCCCATAGGAGCGGGACTATGAGGAGATGTGGCTTTGTTGGAGTAGGTGTGGCCTGGCTGGAGGAAGTGTATCACTCTGGGGGTGAACTTGGAGGTCTTCTATGCTCAAACTACACCTAATGAGACAGCTTACTTCCTGTTGTCTGCAGGTCAACATGTAGAATTCTCAGCTCCTTGTCTAGTACTGTGTCTGCCTGCATGGCCCCAGTTCTGCCATGATGATAATGGACCAAATCTCTGAAACTGAAAGTCACCCCAATCAAATTTCATCCTCTATAGTGTTGCTATGGTCACGGTGTTTCTTCACAGCCACAGGAACTCCAACTAAGACACACCCCATCTCCCTGAGGTTGTACATACACATCGCAAGAAAACAGCTATCTTTTCCAGGTCTGTGGTGCTTGTCCAACCTGTGTCCTCTCTGTGTACTCATTGCTAAGGCCTGACTGACGTTTATGCTTTGGACAAGGTCTGTTCCCATGAGGCTGCCACGTTCCCGCCACCTATCGGGCACTCCATTCCTTCTCCCAGGCACACACAATCCTCGTTGGCTATAGTTAGGGTACTAAGCACATGGCCCTTTCGTCTTTGGTATTTATAGTATTTCTGTGCTCCTATAAGGTCAGAGAGTCTGCACTCTTCATTGCATTTCCACTTACATGGCTAAGTTTTCCTGTAGGAGTGTCGTATTGGCTAGTTTTATGTCAACTTGACACGGGCTGGAGTCTTTTGAGAGATGGGAACCTTGACTGAAAAATGCCTCGATTAGACTGGGCTTTGGGAAAGCCTGCCAAGTGTTTTCCCAACTGGTGATTGACAGGAAAGGGCCCAGTCCATCGGGAGTGGGACCACCCCTGGGCTGGTGGTCCTGGGTTCTATAAGAAAGCAGGCTGAGGAAGCCACAAAGGTCAAGGCAGCAAGCAGCAGCTCTCCATGCCTCCGCATCAGCACCTGCCTTCAGATTCCTGTGCGCTTGAGTTCCTACCCTGACTTCCTTCCATGATGAGCCGATGTAGATGCATAAGCCAGATAAACCCTTCTCTCACTAAGTCTGCCGTGGGTTTATGTGCTATCACTGCAGCAGTAACCCTAACTAGGGCAGGTGCAGAGTGATGATTGCTGCCTACACACCGGCATGGCATAATGCATGCATCTGTGTTTATGAAAAGGATACTTGATTGCCCACAGAACCCATGAATAATATACAGCAGCCAGTCGCGATGCACTGTGCTTTTGATTATATCCAGAAGTTCACCGTTCCATACATACTTCATGTAAGGCTCGCTGGAGATCCCAAACACGCCTGAAAAACAAGAGTTGGCAACAGAAAGATAAAGACATTGACTGGCATCAGCACATTTTAACTTGTGTTTTTAAGGTCAGAATACAAGCCTGGACACCCGCCACTTTCCAGGGCAATCCAATGACTGTCAGCACTCTGGGCACTGTGCTGTTTCCTTCAAAGCCGAACAAGAAGTGAGCTTTCTGATTTATCAGTTTTTAACTCAAAAGAAAATGGGAACCAACTGCACATGCAGGGTTTAGGGTAAAGGATGCACCATGCACATGAAGGGCTTAGAATAAGAGGTAAACTGTGCACATGACGGGCTTAGGATAAGGGGTGCACTGTGTACGTGACGGGCTTAGGATAAGGGGTGCACTGTGTATGTGACGGGCTTAGGATAAGGGGTACACTGTGCAGGTAACTGGCTTAGGGTAAGGGGTGCACTATGCAGGTAACAGGCTTAGGGTAAGGGGTGCACTGTGCACATAACAGGCTTAGGATAAGGGGTGCACTGTGCAGGTAACTGGCTTAGGGTAAGGGGTACACTGTGCACATGCAGGGTTTAGGTTAAGGGGTGCACTGTGCACGTGACGGGCTTAGGTGAAGGGGTGCACTGTGCACGTGACGGGCTCAGGTTTAGGGGGTGCACTGTTCATACTTCCTGTGAGACATTAGTTATTACATCAAGGCTTTTTCGTGTATCACCAAACATCCTCATATCAAGATGAATTTATTATTAAATAGCAATGAGTGTCTCAGAACATATATGGAGTGAAAAATAAGAAATAAGCATATTTATATGAGTGAATTAAATCCTCTAGATGCTGGCAGTCAGGCAACCTTATCTTCTTCCCTTCAAAGTGTCATCTGATATTTATTTAGGTTGAATACATTTCAATTTAATTTATAAAAACTAGAGGCTGAACAAATGGCTCAGCAGTTAAATGCATTTGCTTCTCTTGCAAAGGACCCAGATTTGATTCGCAGCACCCACGTGGCAGTTCACAATGATCTGTAACTTTAGTTCCAGGAGATCTAATGTCCTCTTTTGACCCCCATGGACAGCAAGGACACACATGGTGCCCAGACATACCACATACAAACATGGAAGAGTCAAATCTAGATGCCCCTGCTGTTTCAGTGCACCATATAAGAAACTGTATGGGCTCAGATGTAGCCCACTGGTGGCATGCTTGCCTTGCATATATGAGGCCTGGGTTCAATCCCCAGCACAACATAAACCAGGTGCAATGATACTTCTCTGGCCCATGCCTCTAATTTCAGTTTGGGGGAGGAGAAAACAGGAGGGGGAAATCAAGATCATCCTCAGCTCTACAAGTCTGAGGCCAGCCTGGGCTACAGGAGACCCTGCAAGAGAGGAGAGATCAGAGCATGCCCAAAGGTTGGCGTACAGTGTTGTATCAGACAGTCTCCCACTCTGCCGCTTTAAACCAGTGACTTAGTATTGAAATGGCTAAGGTGACGCCATCTTGTTGTGACTTTGTTTAGTGTCTTTCTAGGTCTCCCCAGCCTTCCACACCTGCCAGTCATACGCACCTTGGCAATTCTTCTGGGACTGTCCATGCCCTGACCATAGTGCAGATGTATTAACCAGAATTAAGTGATACGTGTGCAGGATAAAACATAAGAATAAAGAACTAAGAGGAAGCACAATGGGTGCGCGGTGTCTGGAAAACACTGCTAGCCCTGCAGGACAGGTGCTGCTCTGCCCCCGCAGGCACTGGTTCAGCTGGGCTTTTTGTCTCTGAAGGTGCTATATCCCTGAGCTCCAGCACCAAAGGACTTTTCAGAGGCACGATCCCTCTCTTGGTCACCTTCTAACAAAACGACTTAAATACTTGTAGTTGGCTAATGAGTGTGTTTGCCAAGAACTAACTCATGTGGAACACAGCAGTCTCTCCACAGCCTGTAAACAGGAAATACTCCCACCCATCTCAGAGATGTTTGGACTGAAGAGCTTATCTGAATCCTTAGCGCACTTCCCGGTACACCAGAGAGGTGGTGGAGATTTGGCAATTTTACTCTTCTACCCGCACTCCCCATTTCCCACCAGTTTCTCCAGATGAATAATTGCAAAGCCCAGGAAAGACAGCCGAATCCTAACTGCCAGCACTTGGTAATACCAACGACAAGGAGACACAGAAGTAGACGGGATTGAGGGCACTAATCCGATGACTTGAGCCATGGAGATTACTGTGGCTCATGCACACAACCCAGTATAATCACAGGTTCTTACAGGTGAAAAGGGAAGCGGCCGCGGGAGCTCTGGGTGAGTCAATGTGTGAAGAACAATTCACCAGTCACTGCTGGCTTCCAGATGGAAAGTCACCAGTGAGCAACAGGGAACAATTCCTAGACGATGACGAAAGGACAGGAATTGGTTTCTCTTCCTTGAGAAGAGAATATAGCTTCTGGTGGCACGTTTGTCTCCTTAAGTCCTACTCTGGACTTTCTCCTGGGAGATGGTGTGTGCGCTGTGACATCACCTAGCAGAGGTCTACAACAGCAACAAGACACTAGCTCTTCAGTCCCAGCTACCCAGAACTGCTCCGGACACTCAAAAGTCACGTCAGAGGCCTACTCCAGAACCCAGAGCATACATTCAAACTCAGATCTGGGTGGCACAGGGGGCAAATTCAGTAACACTTTTGGCTTTATTAAATACTCACTAGCTGCCTGACCTCTACGGGTACCCCATAATTTGGGTCACAGTTCAGGTGTCTGAAGCACGGACCTGCTTGGCCTCGGTGCAAGTGATTATCAGGTAACTCTAATCAGAGTGCAATGCCGGAGTAACAGGCGTTGAAAACAGGCCAGGCACTAACAGAGTCGTGGGGAAGCACAGCTCCCTCCCATGCGTCCCTCAAGGACAAACCTCCGTCTACTGTACAATGGGTTCTGCCTCTGCCCCTGCATCAACATCATGACCATTTAAGTTGCATGAAGCAAGGAACTCAGAGCCACCACTGGCTTACAATGTTTCCATGGCTGTCCTTCTTCAGCTAAGGTATCTTAACTTTACCCTTACCACATTTCCACGGCTCTCCTTCTTCAGCTAAGGTACTATCTTTAACTTTACCCTTGAAAGGATTCTGCCACAGCATTCATAACAGCAAGCTGTTTGCTTTGCTAGCTCTAGACCAAACCCAAAACTCTGGCAATAAAGGTGCTGACAGAGGGGCAAGCGGGCACGGGGTGCTTGACTTAGTCAGGTCTCCAGGGGCTCCCCAGGCTAGTCGTACTGTGGTCTAGCAGTAGCCTGATGGTGCCAGGCAAGAAGCCGGACCTCTGAGAGACTGATATAGACTGATACAGACTGTTCAAGCTGAGGCCAGTCACAGTATCAGTGGCCTCTGGACACTGACCATTTGATATTAGATCTTCATCTTTGGGCCTCAGTTTCCTACTTTGTCTTAATGTCTGCACAACTGGGCTGTACCTACCCAGCAGAGGTTGTATGTGGCTTAGAATATCGTATGTCAATGTCTAGCACATAACAGGCAACCTATGGTAACTTTTGCCCCAATCTTGACTCATAAATTGACTAATCTCTATAAAGGAAAATAAGATGGTGTACACTCTACATTATTCAAAGAGTAACTCCCCATAAAACTTCACCAAAAGACAAGATTTGATTGTAAAAAGTATATGAATAATTTCTAGAAACCGACAGCATATAATCTCTGGTCTATAAATAAAATCACATGGTGATTAAGGATGGCTTTAAAAATGAATTGGTCAAGTTTGTGTCTCCTAATGACCCATGTAAGGATAGAGACCACCAAGGGATAAGGCCAAGACAAGTGAGAGAACGTAATGAGAAGCCACATTAGCATGTATTAGGTGTGCAGGAACCACCTACCGCTGCCACCCTGGGCAGTTAACCCTTCATCTTCAAAGATGTCAAAGCTCTCCTGGCGCGTCTTGGAGGTTTCGGACTTTAGCATCTCCAGGGGCATCCGCAAGACGGTGAGATTGTACTGAAGCGAGTGGGACAAATCGTAGCTGTAACTGAGAAGAGGTTCAGACGTAAGAACTTACAGAAGCAGAGCGTTTCACAGTCCTAGCTTCCAAGAGGAATTACACTCTGAGCTAGATAACCTCACACCTGCTGTTTCACTTGGAAGCAATGCTGTTAAATGAGCACTTCAGAGCACGACTGGAAACGAAACAAAACCTCACCGCCTGACTTACGTGTCTGCACTAGAAATACACAGCTACGCTATGTGTCAGGTATTTGCTGACACAGCTATGCTATGTGTCACGTATATTTGCTGACACAGCATGCATCTTTTTTTCTGCGTCAAAGTCTGCTATCGTACCAGGTCAACTTCCTTCTGTCCACAAATGTGGTTCTATAGAAGGTACAGTGAAGTACAGGATTGTCATCACTAACGCAGGGCTCTCTCGACCATGGTTTACACATGAGCAAAAACAACTACCGACAGGGCTAGAGAGGTGGTTCAGCGGGTAACAGCACTGGCTGTTTTTCTAGAAATCTTGAGTTCAATTCCTAGCAACCATGTAGTGGCTCACAACCATCTGTAATGCGATCTGGTGCCCTCTTCTGGCCTGCAGGCATACATGCAGTAGCTTTACATTATATATTTGTGTTTATTTCATAAATAGTTGACTATTAACAACTAAAGAGAAATCTTTAAAAATGCAAAGCAGCTGGTCTGTGCACACCACTGCTGTGCAGGGAGGCTGCTGGCCCGTGCTCCTGCAGACTCAGGTCCGGATTGGTGAATGTCCCAGCTCCAGCGCGACTGGGCTCCTGATTGGTGAATGCCCCAGCTCTAGTCCAACTCGGGTCAACTGGCTCCTGCCCTACTCAGGTCCTAATTGGTGAATGCCCTGTCCAGCCCAACTCAGGTTCTGATCAGTGAATGCTATTTTGTGTTCTACTTTTCCCTCTGTACAGTACAGCAGACAGAATCCTCCTTCTACCACAATACCCGATTCAGCCCAGCCTACCTACCGGTCACAGCTTAACACTTTGTCATAATGGTCTACTATTTGCTTATTTGATTAATTATCAGCTTGGTTTGTCTGCTTGCTAGCTATGTTAAACAGATATCCACAAATATCTCTATACCAAGGAAGATTTATATTTTCTCTACCAAAACCTATCCTTGGGATGTATTTTCACACCTGCTTAACGCTACATCCATTCCACCAAAACTATTAATTCATCAGTATCGCAATACTTTTACCTATTTCTAATTAATTTTTACTTAATTTTGCAAGATCACTAACTGAAACTGAACTATGGCACTGTTACAACTCTACATTAGAACTAATACAATTTTATAATTTAAAATTCCAAAATGAGATTATTTCTTTAAATTATATTAATTTCCCCCTGAAATGAAGGTAATTTTTATAGTGACAATAAATACCTTTAAAGTTATCCACTTAAATTTTCAAGAATCAAGTTTTTTAAAGGAAGAAATTCCTAGAGTTTAATGATTTTATATGAAATAATCTGGCTATTGGTTGCATCCCAATTCTTGCTCTATAATCTAATCTATTACAGTGACGAATAGAAGTACAATCAGGCTCAAACTTACCTAAAGTAAAAGTTGCTAGATAGATCCACATTTTGAAATATCCTTAGGTACCTTTAAAAAAAGTAAAGCACATCATAAACATGAACTATTATTTTTCATGGCTTAGCATGCAGTCAGGGTATCCTTGCATTAGAGGTGTGCTCACTGGGTGGAGGAATCCCAGCTATCCCTGGCACGGGCATGCATCTGTCGACCATCTCTGAGACCCTTGACTTACTCTGCTCCTCTTTATGTAGTGACTGCCCTCAAATGGGCGGGGCACAGACTGGGGGCAGGGCAGGATTAGGACAGTTTGTTTTTTTCAGTGAGTTTTAGAAATTCTCAGAGTATAGAGACAAGGCAGGTACACAAGTTAACAAAACGTTGTGGGTAACCATAACTTTAAGTTGGAAAGTATTTAATGTGAAAACGGACAAGAATACAATAGTGGGTGTGCAAGCACGCAGAGGCCGGGCGGCGGGTGCATGCTGAAGTCAGGTGGTGGGTACACGCAGAAGCCGGGTGGTGGGTACACGCAGAAGCCGGGTGGTGGGTACATGCAGAAGCTAGGTGGTGGGTACATGCAGAAGCCGGGTGGTGGGTACACGCAGAAGCCGGGTGGTGGGTACATGCAGAAGCCGGGTGGTGGGTACATGCAGAAGCCGGGTGGTGGGTACATGCAGAAGCCGGTGGTGGGTACATGCAGAAGCCGGGTGGTGGGTACACGCAGAAGCCGGGTGGTGGGTGCCCCTCTGTAGCGCTTCTCGGCCTTGTTCTGTGAGATGTGGACTCTCACCCACCCTGAACCTGGAGCTAGTTTTTTCAGCTAGAATGGCTGCTGGAGGGTCCCAGTGATGCTCCTGTCTCCTCGGCCTCCAGCTCTTGGGTTCAAGGAGCCAGCAGCCACACCTGGATTTCTACATGGGTGCATCCTCGTGCTTGGGCAGTAAGCACTTCATCCACTGGGCCATCTCCCCAGCGCTAATGCCCCGTGTGAAGCAATGGGTAGCACAGACACCTTAGCTGCTTTGCTGGAGAGGCTATGAACAGTCAGAAAAATCCATATTGTGGGACCTTTTGCAAGAACCTTAAAAAATGTGCAAGCCACCAAAGGAAAACTAGAAGACCTGCAGCTGGGCAGTGGTGGTGCACACCTTTGATCCCAGCACTTAGGAGGTAAGAGGCAGGTGGAACTCTGAGTTCAAGGCCAGCTTGGTCTACAGAGCAAGTTCCAGAACAGCCAGGGCTGTTAGAAACCCTGTCTAGAAAAACAAAAAGAGAAAGAAAAAGTAATAAAGGAAGGAAGGAAAAGGAAAGGAAAAAAGAAGAAAAAGAAAAGAAAACTAGAGGACTTTTGTACATTTCAACATGGCAGGCACAGCCTGTGAATTTCAATTAGATTCTCCAAGACGTGAGTGCGCATGCACACAGGTACAAAACTAACCATAAAGGACTTTATTGGGACATTTTTAGGAAGCATATGAACTACAAACTATGGTAACAAATTAATATTAAATTTAAGGTCTCTTGATACAGATAGTTGTAGGAGATGCTTGAGATCAGAAGTGTTTCATACTTGGGCATTTCTGGAATATACGTGTAAACACAGTGAAGTAACCTTGGGAATGGGACTCAAGTCTAAGCACAGAATTTGGTTGTGTTTCACACACACCCTAAGGTTTTGTACAGTGGCCAGCGTATCTGTTCTCTGACTGTGACGTGTCATCAGAAGTGGCTATGGATTTCCCATCGTGCCACCACATCAGGGTTCAAGACAGATTCAGATTCCAAGTTTGCATATTTCTCAACAAAGCAACTTAGAAAAATGGAGTCTGCTTGTGTATAGAGGAGCGGGGAGGAATGTATCTAAGCAGAGGGAACTAATGGTGAATTTAGAAGAAGGGCAAATTGGTATTTACTGGACTGTTTTTATTGCCTGATTTTCTGTAGATCTAAAATCTCTTATAGGTTTGGTAAAATTATTGGAGACTTGTGAATGTGAGGTAAATTATTATCAAATTAGTAGATTTAAAGTTAGAAAGGTTCAGCTGTCACGTTATAAAAATTAAAAGATATCTTTATGGTTGGTAGTAGTTTAGAATTTAGTTATGCTCTGTCATGTTTAATATAGGGATTTAATAATCTTAAAATGAAATTATCTTACAATTAATACTGTATGATATGTAGACAGTATTCACAATAATTATTATCCCCAATAATGTCTACACGCCACGCAGTCTAAACTGTAAGAAAAGACCTAGTGGGTAGTGGTGGTGCCCAACTTTAATCCCAGCACTCAGGAGGCAGAGGCAAGAGGATCTCTATGAGTTCGAGGCCATCTTGGTCTACAAGAGCTAGTTCCAGGACTGGCTCCAAAGCTACAGAGAAACAGAAAGAAAGAAAGAAAGAAAGAAAGAAAGAAAGGAGGGAGGGAGGGAGGGAGGGAGGGAGGGAGGGAGGGAGGGAGGGAGGGAGGGAGGGAGGGAGAGACCTTTGCAGCCCAGAACAGGAACTGGAATGTTGACCCACCGTTTATGTTTCTATTAAACATTTTTATTTCCTTGTCCTATTGTCAGAAACACAGAGCAAGTTGTCAGCGCCAGTGCATACCTAGCTTCATCGGGGTGAGAAATCCGAACAGAGTCATTGGGGATATAAATCATATTTGTATCTTCAACCTTATAGATCGCATGGCCCCCAATGTCCGCCATTTTCCTCCGCTTAGTTATTAACACAATATAGTAGCCTTCTAAAAACCTGACGAAACCTGTGTGGTAATAAATACAACGTCATATAACGTTAGTAATGTAAATTATTTTAGATACATATTAACCAAAGACTTTACACATTTCTGAATTTAATATTTTCATAACTTTACAGCCATAAACATTTTTGGCACTTATATAACCTAAAATATCATTGGAGAAGCTGGAGATGCAGCTCGGTTCGTAGAGAGCTTGCCCAGCATGCATGCAGCTGTGGGTTCAATCCCAGCACTGCATAAAATCAGGCAATGGGCACACACTTATTGTCTCACCACCTGGGATGGAAGCAGGAGGGGCAGATGTTCCACATCTGCAGCTGCAGTGAGTTGGAGGCCAGGTGCACACCATCTGTACTCTGTGTGCATTCTATATGCCTGAGAGAATACACTTTATACACAAGGCAGGGCCATGTAACCCATACTGGCCTCAAACTCTCTGGCCTCCACAGGCACCAGGTATGCACGTGGTACACAGACATACATGTAGACAAAATACTCATATACATAAGGTAATAAAAACTCACATTTTAAGTTATAGTAAAATATCAGCATTAAAATAATTACGTTAGACTACTAAGTAACTAAATAAAAAGTATTGTACTTAAGATCTATTTGTTCCTGTCTTTTTTCTTAAGTTTAAAATATAATCAGCATCTGAAGTGGAATTTAAAGTACATGGAACTTATGAATAGACACATTTGAACTCACGTGATATTAAACAAGCATTCTCTGGCCCACAAACACCCGTCCTACCAACATGGAACCTCGAAGGACTTGTCAAGTCTCAGGAGGTACATCAAAGGCACCCAGCCGGTGGAAGCCAACTGTGCTGTATTACTTTTCTGGCTAAGGAAGGAAGATTTCAGCTGGCTCACTGTTTTAGGGACACAGACTTTGCTGGGAACAAGAAATGGCACAGAATCACTGGAAGAGGGGACAGGCTGCATTGCACCCACACTAAGAGAGTAGAGAGACAAAGGCTGGCACTAGGTTGGTTCTCCTTTCCCTTCAGTCTGAGACTCCAGCCTACAGCATGGCACCGCCCACCTTCTCAGCTAAGTGTTTCTGGAACACACTCACAGATAGACCCTGAGGTTGTTCTCATGGCAACTCTAAATCCCGCCAGGTCGACAGTCAAGATTACCCATTACACCTGCCTTAGGATCAACATTGGGTCTTTGAAGAAGACTAAGGGCCCAGTCTCCCTGAAAACAAAGCTAACACAGCTTGGAATCCCTTATCTGAAGTTCTGCTGAACTTGCTATCAATGGAAACCGAGTCTCTGAGTCCCAGTGACTTATACTATATATACAGTGAGAATATAATGCTTTACCGCTGGGATTCTGAAAAACCTTTCTCACTGAGTAAGAAAGTGGCCACTGTCTGTGCTGGCTAGCTTTGTGTCAAGCTTGGGTATTCAGGCAAGAAGGAATATTGGTCAAGAAAATCCTTCTCCAGGACTGGCCCATAGGCAAGTCTGTAGGACATTTTCTGGACTGATGGCTCATGTGGAAGATCTGGCTCACTGTGGAAGCTACCCTTGGGCTGGTGGCCCTGGCTGGTATGAGAAAGCAGGCTGTGAAAGCCATGGAGAGCAAGTCGGTAAGCAGCATCCCTCCATGGCCTCTGCATCATCCCTGTCTCTAGGTCTTGAGCTTCTGCTCTGACTCCTGCATGATGACTATATCCAGCTTGGATGGTGGACAACAGACATGAGCTAACTAGGCCATTTCCTCCCTAAGGTGCTTGTGATCATGGTATTATCACGGCAGTAGAAAATCTAAGACATCATCCAAAGAAGGGGTCTATGACAGGCTAGACCGTAGCACGTCTTTGGGGGGAATTCTGTTCATTTTACCCCAAGTTTTACTATATCTGTAACTCTAGATGGGCAGGGGGTAGATATTTATAGTCAAGCTCATTTTTACTTTTCGAACCACGGCAAGCCAGACAGCAGATCCCTCCAAGCACTTCTCGGTTCACTAGTGTCTATAGAAACCCGAACAGTGCTGAGCACAAGAGCAGACACTGTTCAACTGTGGTCCGATTGGTTGATAATGAAGCTTAAAGCAGTCAAAGCCACAGGTGCTGTGGTAAGACTATACCGCCATCGGGTTGCATCAGCTCTCTTTAATCTGTATCAAAACAAACAGAAAAGGGAGGGGAGGAGGCACAATGCTTACCGACAACACCAAATGCTGAGACCGCTCGAAACAACCCGGAGGATCCTTTCTGGCCCTTCTTTGTTCTGTTTCCGAGGTCCAAGCGGCCAAGGAGCTCCCGCACTTCCTGCTGAGTGTACACGTGCTGTGAAGGCAGCACAGGACCTGTCAGGCTGCGCTTGCCCCTCTGCGGAGCTATGCATCTCAGAAAACTGCAGGTTGCCTGCAAGACTCACCAGTGATCCCATGGACTGCATCACCACTGTAATAGGCAGCAGGTTCCGTAACTGGACAGTTAAGACTGGTGCCTGGATCGCACCACAAGGTTTGTAAATTATGTCAGGACTTTAGACTGGGGTCTTGGGATTCAGGGATCAAAAAGATCCACCTATTTTAGTACGTTTGTGGACCCTTTAAAATGAGATGCAAACCCTCAGCTAGATGTGTGTTCATATGAGATGGCCCAAAACTATTCATGTCTCAAAGGTCTCCCCAGTCCAACATCCCCACCCCCAAGTGAAACCAAGAACCACTTCATCATATTAATAAAAGCTTCCAGGCGGGTCCCGGAGCATGGACTCCGAGGAGCAGTGCAGGAAATCAAAAACCCTAATAATAAATTTATCGATAGTTGTGGGAACACAGAATATTTCTGAAAGAGTTTTAATAAAAATGATTCCAAATTATAACTACCAAAGTACCTGACAAAAGAGGAGCCTATATGGGTACAGAAATTTAACCAGGAACTTCAATACAAAGACTAAGTTCCTTCCTTTGGAAAAACTAATAATTAACCCTTCAACACCACTACATTATCTTGTATCTCTGACTAACAGACTCAGGCTTCTGTATTAGCTGAATTAAGCTTCTGCCCTCCCAAGCCTGGATAACAATTGCTTGACATTTCTGAGTGCACAGCAAACCATCCCATGGGATTTCCATGCACATAATAAAAGCTGGCAGCACAGACGCCTCAATGACTCCTTGGCTTCCTCCTGAAGCACAGCACACGTTCTCTCCAGTGATGCGATGTGAAGTTACACTCAATCCTCAAAGGTCAGTTGCTTAAGAAAGTGCACTCATTGCCTTATTGGGAAGTGTGGGCTCTCAGAAACAAATCAATCTGAGAGACAAAGTATAATTCTGCCTCATTTCTCAACATCAGTAATTTCTAGAAGCCAGGCTAGTGAATATGGATGTGTGATTTAACAGGAAAGAAAAGCTCAGCAAAGCTCCTGTGGGCAGCGAGGTCCGCTACTTACCCTATCGTCAATTATGACCAAATCTTTTGGCTCCGTTCTATCAATTTTCAAGACGCGATACTTCGTTTCTGCATGATTGCTCCCGACTAGAAAGTATCTCTATCAAGAAAGAGAATGTCAGTTTTAAGGACATTTTGCCCTACAAACATTTTTGTATCATTACATTTAGAAATTGTATTCATAAAGTCAGGCTTCTTTTTAAAGTGTACTTGGTAAGTACAACTGGAGGACCAAAGAGACAGGTCCCCAAAGGTCAGTTTTGAAATTGAAATATTCTTGTAGCTTCACGATAAGTATCAGTCTGCTGTCTGAAATAGGCTCGGAAACCAGGTCAGATGAATTTAATTCTATCACAGCACTAGAGATTGGCCTGCATGATGCTTAAGCTTTGCCCGGAAGCAGTAGCCTGACAGGCATTAGAGCTCAACATGTAATTAGGAAGTTTAGACAATTATAGCTATTAAAGCATTATACTCTGACAAACAAGTCTTTGAGAATTTTCTATGTAAAGTATGGAAATGACGGTAAGGCACTGGCTCTGAAGGCACTGCCCTGTCTAAGAAGTTGCAATGGCTGCACAGTCCCCAACGCCTTTCACAGAGAAGCTACTGGAAACAATAGTCATCACACACTGGAACACAAACACATCAGTTGTCGGATCACAGGGAAAGATATAAATAATAGCAATGTTGGAAATCGTGATCCTGTTCTTAAATACAAAATCTGTAAACAAAACTGCATGGATTGTCCTAATTATTGGTGGCGGTAAGTACACTTAGTAAAAACAAGCCCAGACTGTCACCTATGCTAGGCACACACTCTACCGAGCTATCTGCCTCGCTAAGTATTCTAAACTGCGTTAAAGAAGATACGCAAAGTTCCATTAGCAACGGCTAAAGCTGTACTTTTCAAACTGAAGAGCTTGAGAAGACACTGCCACATCAGCTGGCACTTTACCATCCCACTGGTCATGCAACTCACAGATGCACAAAGCAACTAAATAATAAATACATGTGTCTACATCACCTGCCAAGCTGGACAGTGTCCACCACAGGATGGCAAAGCAGAGAAGACCAGCGTGGGTTACTGGAGTAGTATAAAACAACAGGGAGTCTAGAATTGAGACTTCAAGAATAGGTAGGATTGTAAGAATCTATAGCCAGAAAGACATATGTACTCACTCAGATGTGGTTAAACATAAAGCAAAGAAAATCAGCCTACAAATCACAATCCCAGAAAACTTAGACAACAATGAGGACACTAAGAGAGACATAGATCTAATCTACATGAGAAGTAGAAAAAGCCAAGATTTCCTGAGTAAATTGGGAGCATGGGGACCTTGGGGGGAAGGTTGAAGGGGGAAGGGGAGAGGCAGGGAGGAGCAGAGAGAAATGTAGAGCTCAATAAAAATCAATTAAGAAATAAAAATAGAAAAGAATATATAGCAGGTCGGAATTCTGTTTCAGTGTTTTCATTTTGAATCTGTAAAATAAAACTCACTAATTGTGTTTACTAAGTATACAGTAATATGTCACATAATAACACCTTGTTAAAGCGGTTCCTCTTGTAGGATGGGGCATAAGATTACATTGTTTAGCAGCAACGTAACTAACTTGCTTGGCTAGGTGTTTTCCATGCTGCTTGTAATGAGAAACTCATCTAAGAACACATTTCTCAGAACTTGTCCCTGTTGCTAGGCAACAGTGGCTGTTTATGAAGGTTTGATCTACCCACAGGTTATGAAGAAGAAACCTACATGCTGACAGATGACAGGTTAGAGGAACACTAGCTGAAATGCTTAGCCCCCTCTGCTAGGGTCTACTCAACACTGTCGAAGGCAAGCAGGTGGAAATAAAGCATTTATAATAACAATTAAACAAAGCTGGAGCATGGGTAACAGAACTCACGGCATGGAGGGAACTGACCAGAGACGGAAAGAGAAGAGGAGGAACCAGAATCTCAGTTAAACCTCCCTTGAGGCCCATCCCACTGTCGAGGGGCCCAGATGACCAGCCTGATAAAACAAGCCAACAAAATCAATTTGGAAGGTTTGCAAGCAATTTACACTTGTCACCAGAGAAAAGAACCAACTTCCTGAGCACTTGAAGATATGCAGTGCCCAGGGGAAGAACTGGAAGCTACTTCCCACTAGTCTCTGGCTTCACTTCAGGTGCAATCTAGCCCCACAGGTACTGGAGTTAGGAATGAGAATGATTCACCTAGCACAGATCCCCTTTGCATTGCTGGACAATTTTCTATCGTCTACACTAGCGATTCTTCTCTGCTCAAATACACAGAAATGTGGGTTGTCTCATTCAGACCCGCAGGAAATCCCTAGAGTTGTTATAGATCCCAAGAATCTAAATATTAGTTGCAATAAGATTGTTTAGACAGTTCCTGATAAAAAGGCCATGTTAGTGGGCATGGGCAAATGTGTTAGCGGCCTTTGGAGAGCACATAGGACGTTAGCTCTTTACCTCCCCTCTCCAAATGCTCCAGGAGTCAGAACCAATCCATTGTGTGAGAAACGTGAGTGGGGGCAGGGAGCTCTACAACTACCCACAGGCTCCACTTCTGAAAATCTCTAATTCTTAACAGGGGTTGTGCAGAGAACAGTGCCCTCCTGTGGCGCCAGTTAGGAGGTGTTGCCCAGGCGGGTAGGACAGAGAATCTGCACTGCCCTCTGGTGGTCTGCTAAAATCCACTTAGGCACCACTTTGGTCTTCTAATAAAAAAGAGGTAGCTCTTGCAGAAAGACCTGTTTCCATTCAGTCTTATTTTCTCCTTGTTGATACAGCAATGCTACGACCATCCAGACTCACACTGTGTCATATTCAATAGCAGTATTCAAGATGGATCTCCTCATTTAGGAGATTAAATTCTTTTTCATTGCTTTTCTCCCTATTTTTTTTTCTTTTTTCAAACCTATAGTAAAATAACAGTGCAATTAACATCCATAACCTTCCACCTGGATTCACCAATTGCTAGTATTTTTTGAATGTCCTGTTTAGCTTTTTGTCTAGTTGACACAAGCCAGAGTCATTTAGGAAGAGGGAGCTTCAACTTAGAAAATGCCTCTACCGCACGCACAGGCCTATGGAGCATTTTTCTGAATGACTGATGTGGGAGGACCCAGACCCAGCCCTTTATGGGCTGGGCCACTCCTGGACTGGTGGCCCTGGGTTGTATAAGAAAGCAGAACTAACTCCCAAAGTCTTGAGTGAGATTCAGGTACAAGAAACATTTAGAACTTCAAATACACATGACCATAGACGTGTGCTGCCAGACATCCTATGCTGAGGCAGTTATGCCATGCAAGAGGGAAACATCAAGTGATATTAAAGGCAAATACACTAGACTAATGGCAGATTGCTCGGAGGACCTCCATGCCAGGAGGCTGTGGAATGATGTACTTAGGGTCCTGAAAGATGATAACTGCCAACCAAGATTACTGCACCTAGCAAGGTTCTCCTTCACAGCAGGAGAAGTAAAGACCTTCTGTGGTAAGGATAAATGAAGGGAACTCACGGCCAGTAGACCAGAATTACAAAAGATGCTGAAGAGTATTCTATATCCAGAGGAAAAAGAACCTGGCAACCCCCAACATTGAGAATGGGAATAAATCCCGTTAGACAGAGACGCAACAAGGAGGAGTAGGAAATAAATACTACTAATACAGTAAGCCATTTACCTTGTAAATACAATTGAGAGAAAATACGCAAAAACAATGCTGCTTGAGGAAAATCCGAATGAGATGTCAACATAAATGCCAGGTGTTGGGATGGCACTTAATTTTATTAAAAATAAACGTTATCTGACAAAAAAAAAGGAGATTTAGGCCCCAGAGTAACGGTGGTGACTTTTGATACTGAGAATAAGTTTCTGCACCTTGAGAAAGGATCCCAAAACTCATGTGAGGGCGCGGAAAGACCTGAGGTAGACAAGGAAACCTAAGCAAAACCATGTTGTGCCAAATACAAAACAAAGACGAACACTTCAGGCCGATTTTCTGGATAAAGCTTCAAAGGTAGAGGGCAGAAGAACTGGCACCTGGGATCACACATGGGTAGGGTACCAAGGACAGACGAGAAAATCCTCTGGTCCTCCAAAGTGTCTCAAAACCACAGCATGCTCTGTGAGAGAAAAAGCCAGGCATTGGGTGGAAGCAGGAAAGCCAAAATAATGCAGTCACCTCAATCAGAAAAGCATGCCCACGAAGAGAAAAAATATATACAACTGAGCCTCCAAGGGGAATGGAAGATTGGGGTTCTTGGTGACCCAGAGTATTAGAAGATAAAAGAAAACATCACTCTTGTCCCTAAAACAGCTACAAAAGAGAGTCAGGACACGTTTCTGAAGGAAGAAAAAAAAAGTAAGATTCAAACCAAAGATCAAGAGTAAAATGACAGACCTTGCCAGCCTTACCAGGCAGCGGTTCCCAGCTGGGTTAGACCAATGGTGACTTCCCACTCCACCCCCAGCAGCCTGCATAGCACCTTTCCGGTCAGTACCAACTTGGATTTTTCCATGTCCTGTACCACTGTTTTGATGTCTTCAGGAACAGAGTCTAAATCATCAAGATCTGGTGGGGAAATGGCAATAGTGTGCGCTGTTTGGAGTTCACAAGACATCTCTCACCAACATCTCTGGGGTGCATCCCAAACCTGTTGCTGGGCTTTTTATTTGAGAGAAGCTTGGGGGATATGGAGGTAGGGGTGGATTGGGAAGGAGCTGGGAGAATATGAAGGTAGGGGTGAATCTAGGGGAGTTGGGAGGTGAAGGTAGGGGTAGATTTGGGAGGAGCTGAGGGGACATGGAGGTAGGGGGGATTCTGGGACAACCTGGGAGGGTGAAGGTAGGGGTGGATCTAGGAAGAGCTGGGTGGGGGACATGGAGATAGGAGTGGACGTGGGAGGAGCTGGACAGAGAGTTCAAGTTTAAGCTTAAATAAAGGCTCTTTGCTGCTACATATGAGTTAGACCTAAGCTGCTGACACCCCGTCATCACCTGTTCCCTGCCCCACTGCTGTGCCCTGGTCCCTACATATGCGGATATGCAAGTGCAAGCCATACCAATCAAAACAGAGATCCCCTGCTGGGTCAAAGGCCATGCTAACTACCAGAAGTCCAGCTGCCAACTTTGACACAGTCTCTCTGCTGGCTTCCAGAATACAGACCACAGAGACCAGAAAACCAAAAAGAAAACAGAAACAGAGAAACAAAACACCCACCCACCCACCCACCCCCCAAAAAACTCAGAAATCAACTCCTAGACTTATATTCACCCCAAGCCAAGATGGCAGTGTAAGAACACAATCAACGTCAGTCAGGACAAGACGGCACCACTAGAGCCCACTTATCCTACTATAGCAACTCTAGAAAATTCCAACACAGTTGAAACACACACACAAATGACCTTAAAACCAACTTTATTAAGATGATAGAGGTCTTTAAAGGGGGAAAGAATAAATCCCTTAAAGAAAGTCAAAGGTGAAAAAAACAGGTGAAGGAAATGAACAAAAGTGTTCTAGACCTGAAAATAGAAATAGAAGCAATAAAGAAAACACAAACGGAATCCTGGAGATGGAAAACCGAGGTGAGCGATCAGGAACTACAGAAACAAGCAAGCATCAGCAACAGAATGTAAGAGATGGAATAGAAAATCTTGGGCATAGAAGATATGATAGAAGAAATTGATATATCGGCCAAAGAAATGTTAAATCTAAAAATTCCTTACATAAAACATACAAGAAATGTGGAACACTGTGAAAAGATCAAATCTAAAAATAATAGATGTTATAGTTGTGTTGTTTGGTGTTCTTGTGGGACTCTTAAAAGTGGGAACAGGGGTTGACTCTGACTCTTTACCTGCTTTGGGGATCCTTTTCTTCCCGCTGGGTACCTCATCTGCCTTAACATGAGGGAAGTTCCTAGTCTTACTGCAACTTAACGTGCCATGTTTGATGGATATCTCTAGGAGGCACGCCTGCCCTTTCCTGAAGGGAAATGGAAGAGAGGATGGAGGGAGGAGGAAGGAAGGGACTGAGAGGAGAGAAGGGAGGGAAAACTGTAGGTGGTATTACTATATAAGAGAGAAATTAGATAGATAGATAGATAGATAGATAGATAGATAGATAGATAGATAGATAGGTCAGCCATAATCTGGTGGTCCTCAATTTCAGTTTTAACCCAAGAAAGAAACTATGGGCATTTTTAGACATATAGAGGTAAACAATAAATGAGTAAAAGTTTTCTACTTTTTGAAAATTTTCTATCAAAATAAGAGCATAAATCAAGAAACAGGTAATCATGTGATCCAAGAAGCAAGGACGTGGTCAAGGAGAGGAAATAACAAGGCCATGAAGGATGAAGGAAGAAGCCACAGGACAGCTGTAGGCTGGCCTGGGGAACAGCCAGTGCAGAACTGAGCCGTGGCGTCAAGATGAAGTCTACACAATCCTTAGGGACACACAGGTGCTTAAAGATTAACATATCTGGGCAAAATCTGGGGCTAAACTCATCACAGTTATGGTAACAGCTACTGCTTTAGGGGGAAGGAAAGGTCAGCTAGAGCCTTTGCAGAGGCTTTGGCAGTGATGGCCCACAGTTCCTGTAGTAGAAGAGAAAAGATAAAATCCCAGAAGCATAAGGGAACTCAAAAGAGCAGCAACTGGGGCTGCAGAGATGGCTCAAAGGTTAGGAGCACTGGCTGCTCTTCCAGAGGACCTGTGTTCAGATCCCAACACAACCACCTGTAACTCTAGCTCCAGGGTCCGGCACCCTCTCCTGACTTCCACAGGCACGCGCACGCGTGTGCGCGCACACACACACACACATACACACACACACACACACACACACACGGCTTCCACAGGCAAACACATACACACACACATGGCTTCCACAGGCACACACACGCACGCTTCCACAGGCACACACACACACACGGCTTCCACAGGCACACACACACACACACACACACGCATGCACGCACGTGCAGGTGTAAATAAATAATCTCTTTTTAGAAACACAGTAAATGGAGCAGACCATCTCCACACATCAGACAGGTGTCAGCCTGGACACAGTGATCATGAATGAAGCACACAGAACCCACACGGCTGGCTTGGGCAGCCTGCCTCTCCAGCTCTGCTGTGTGCAGCACAAACACCTTGCTGAGGGATGTGGAACTGACATGAGGGGAGGGAAGGTAGATAACAAGATAGTGGGAAAAAAAAAGAGCTGTACTGGAGAGAGCAGAGTGGCTTCTGAAAATCAAGTGTCGTTGCTCAAGAGGAGCTTAACATGTGTTGGTGACTGACGATGTCGTGGTAGAAAGACAAGCGTGTTTCTAAAATATATATAGGAAACCCAGAAGGGATTCAATAGGCAATCCATTTAACAGGAAACTACAAAGTTACTAACATTATCCTCTCCTTTTATAATGACGGCTCATTATAAATCATTCACTTTTCATCCAGGGGAGAAAATCAGTCTTCTGGAAAAGGAAGAGATTTCAGGTTGGGTGACAGCTTCAATTAATGTTCAACTTGACTTAAACTTTCGGATGACATGTATTATTTTTAAAGAGCATCTTGAAGTTTCTTCTCGCGGATGCACAGTGTTGCAGGCCTGCTGTCTCCACACTGAATCCAGGAGCCCAGCAATGGGTTCATGCAGCCCGGAAGCAGGGAGCAAGCCTTCCAGTCCACAGGCATGGCCACGTCCGCCTGTGGTAGAGCCAGGCTTACCCAGCCTGAGAAGGGCTGGGAGGCTTCATGCTCACTGCAGACCTAAGCGTGAAGTTCTGCCGCCCCAAACCACACCTGAACGGCTGTAACTCTGCTCCTCTCTTCCTCAGTCAACCTTACCGGACTTGTCTCTCACTCACCTGGGAACATCATGCAGCAAGCAAACTGGTTTCACTCAGGATAACTTCAAGTGGCTAAATCTCCTGGAGCAACTCTGGCTCTCTCTGAACTGTGTAGTGTTAGGACTGGATAGGACCTGAACCATGGAGCAGTTAAAGATGAAACACAAGTCCCCGAAGCAAACGGCAGAAGGAGGGTGCTGGTACCAGAGGAGCGGATAAGTTTGCTAGAAACTGGTCTTTCAAACACTAGAACCTTCTGAGACTCATCTACCACCCCTTTCCTTTCCTCTCCAAATAGCCCTCGAGACAGAACGCTAGGCCCCGGAAACAGTGACAAACTGAACCACAGCTCAGGAGCAAACATACTCCGTCACCTTCCTAAGTGAAGGCCAGGGATGAGAGGCAGCCATCTTGTGTACTGTTTTTCTCAACGTAGCTCCTAAATCTTTCATCACCAAATAATATGCTCAACCAACCAAAGCAAAGCGTGCCGGCTTCCTTCAAATACCTGTTAACTAAAACCTTGTCTATCTTTCTAACAGAGCTGGGAAAATGGTTAGAATCTCACTCGAAGTGATAATGGACGGACGTACAGCTCAACTGCAAAGGAGGAGGAGGAAGAAGGAAGAAGAGGAGGAGGAGCGGGGAGGGGGAACAGAAGAATCCATTCCCATCCTATCAGTTTGGTTCCGTCGTACTTATTGTCAGAGCTGGCATCACAGGCCAAGAGAAGTAAGGTGTAAACCCAGAGAAAGGAGTTTTTAGGTACAGAAAACATATGTGCCATAAATGCCCCAGTGGCAGGCAGTCATTAAAGGATGTCTTAGTCTCGCTTCCTGTTGCTGTAATTAAAATCCCCTGAAAAAAGCAGCTTGGGGGAGGAGCAAGGATTAATTTTAGCTCACAGGGGGACACAGTCCATTAGGATAGGGAAGGCGTGGGGGCGGGAACATGAGGCCGGTCCATTACATCTGTCAACAGCTTTCAAAAGCACAGAGGAATAAACCGAGGCACACTTGTCCCTGCTCAGTTTCATCTTCACGCACACTCCAGCACCACACCCACTGGCTAGAGCCACCTCGGAGGGCGGGTCTCATACTCCAGCACCACACCCATTGGCCGGAGCCACCTCGGAGGGCGGGTCTCATACTCCAGCACCACACCCACTGGCTAGAGCCACCTCGGAGGGCGGGTCTTTGCATTTCAATTAGCGTAACCAAAGCAATAGCCCCCCCAACCCCCCCCCCCAGAAGCTCACAGACCAACCTGAGCTAGACAGTTCATCAGTGGTACTCTTCCCAGGTGACACTTTGTGTCAAGTTGATAAACTAACCAGACAGACAAAAAAAAAAAAAAAAGGACCAAACATTGAAGTCAGGAATGACAGGAATGAAAAGGCAAACTTTCCCAAACACTGAAAGGATAACATGGCAGTATTTGTAACGTGGTGCCAAGAAATTCGACAACTGGGATGAAAGGGACAAATTTCTTGGAAAAACACAATTCATCAAAACTCAAGATCCATCTTAAAAAAAAAAAAAAACCTATGTAGTCCCCTATTATCAAAACTCACCCACAAGCAACTCAAACACAACGCTTCACTAATGAATTCCAAGAGCCACCAAAAGGGGAAATGTCAGTCACATGTAATCATTTCAGAAAGGAGAGGGGACATTTCAATCTAGTTCTCGAGGCCACATAAGCCCTGATATAGCTGGCGATGGCTCAGTAGGTAGGCCTGCAGCTCATTTGGACTTACAGCAAGTTGTGCTGTATTGTCGGCGAAACGCAAGTTATTGATTCGCACTCCACCTGTCTGCATCCTATCTCCACATCCTCCAGGGCTGTTGCTATTGATAAGTCTGTCATATAAAGCCGGTATCATGTTGCCCTGGCTAGCTTTATGTCAACTTGACACAAGCCAGAGTCATCTGAAAGGAGAGACTTGCAATTGAGAAAATGCATCCAGAAAAGCTTTAGGACACTGTGGGTGGTGCTATCCTGGGCTGGTGGTCCTGGGTTCTATAAGAAAGCAGGTTGAGCAAGCCAGGAGAAGCAAACCAGTAAGCCGCACACAGTCCCTCTCAATGGCTTCTGTCTCAGTGGCTTCTGTCTCAGCTCCTGCCTCCACCCACCCTGTTTGAGTTCTTACTCTGACTTCCTTCATTGAACAGTGATGTGGAAGTCACTTATGCCAAACAAACGCTTTCCTCCCCGAGTCAGTTTAGTCACAGTGTTTCATCACAGCTACAGAAAACCTAACTAGGGCATCGTCATATATAAAAGGATTTAATAGAAAATAGACCATAACATGAAAGCTAAAACTACGACTCTTCACTGAGATAAATATCATCATGACCTTGGAACAAGCAAAGGCTGTCTATGAAAAGCAATAAACACATACACAAAAACTTAGTAAGGTCAGAAACTGCAGCCCATGTTTATAATCCCAGCACTGGGGAGGCTAAGGAAGAATGGTCATGACTTTGATAGTATCCTATACTACACAATGAGACCGTGTCTCACAGGAAGGAGGGAGGGAGGGAGGGAGGGAGGGAGGGAGGGAGGAAGGAAGGAAGGAAGGAAGGAAGGAAGGAAGGAAGGAAGGAAGGAAGGACTGGAAAACTGGCCTGTGGGTAAAGATTCCTAGCACCCACTGAAAGCCCACACAGGACCACATCTATAACCCCGGAGCTAGGGGGCAGTGCACACACAGGTGGAGCCTGGAAGAGGGGCACTTGCTGCCAGCCAGTCTAGCAAAACAGGAAGCTCTAGGTCCAATGAAAGTCCATTTAGTGTCAGCCTCTGGCCTCCACACTCCTCCACACGGACACACACAAACACACACACTCTTTTTTTTTTTTTTTTTTTTTTTTTTGGTTTTTTGAGACAGGGTTTCTCTGTAGCTTTGGTTCCTGTCCTGGAACTAGCTCTTGTAGACCAGGCTGGCCTTGAACTCCCAGAGATCCGCCTGCCTCTGCCTCCCGAGTGCTGGGATTAAAGGCGTGCACCACCACTGCCTGGCTTTGTTTGTTTGTTTTTTGGTAAACACACACACTCTTAAAATTTCTGCTCACCAAATGATCATTTAAAGTGATTTATTGGATATTCTAGAAAAAAGCTTTCATAAAACATATGACAATGGACTTGATTGTAGAATACATAAAGAATGCCGACAAATCAGAAACGCAAAATCAGCTCAGTTCTGTTTCGATCCTTCCGAAAGGAAGAGCTATGAGCACACGAGAGCGTGTCCAGTGCCAGCGTCATTAAGGAACAGACGCAATCAAATGAAAGCGCTGAGCTAGGACATGGGACAAGGGCACTCTACAAACACTGCTGGCAGGAGTGTACACAAGTACACCTACTTCACAAGCCTGAGAATTCCCCAAGGAGCCAGGACATGTGACCTCTTCAGTGAGTGATATCATTCACACATGTTTACACACAGAGAAATGAGAATGCATGCACAAATACACTTTTTCTAGCATAGTCACAGATAGATTCTTCATAGTCCAAATAAACAGGAAAAAATTGATAAGCAAACTGTGAATGCAGGCAATGATAAAAGGTTCAAACTCGGGTCTGGAGAGATGGCTCAGAGGTTAAGAGTACTGACTACTCTTCCAGAGGTCTTGAGTTCAATTCCCAGCAACCACATGGTGGTTCACAACCTTCTGTAATGAGATCTGGTGCCCTCTTTTGGCCTGCAGGCAGACTTGCCGGCAGAACACTGTGTACAAAATAAATAAATCTTTACCAAAAAAAAAAAAAAAGGTGCAAACTCCTGATATAACAAAAGTATGGATAAACTGCAAAAACATGCTGAACAAAATACACTGGACCTAGCAGAATGTGTAGTACAATCCCATCATATGAACTGCTTTGTTTATTACAAGCAAGGTCTTACTATACTATCCAGGCTGGCCGAGAACTTGAGATTCTCTTGACTCTGTCTTAGTGCTGAGATTACAGACATATACTCTATCATGTCCAAATACCCATTATGTGAAATTTTAAAACAAGCACATGTAATCTAGTGTGTGTGTGTGTGTGTGTGTGTGTGTGTGTATGCATATACAGGATAGTAGGAATGGTGAGATTGCTGAGTACTTGATGCTCTTCCAGTGGACCCAAACTTAGTTCCCAGCACCTATATCAGGGAGCTCAGAACTCCGGATCCAGGAGCTCTGATGCCCTTCTCAGAACTCCACAGTCACCTGCATCCATGTGGCATACACACAGAGAGAGATACACGTGCATAGACATAAATAAAAATTAAAGTAAAACTTCCCTTTAATAAAAGAATTTTTAAAAATCGAACATTAATTGCCAGAAATGGAATGGACAGTTGACTGCGGTGTGAATGAGGATGGCCCCCATATATTTGAATACCTGGTCCCCCGTTAGTGGAACTCTGTAGAGAGAATTAGAAAGTGTGGCCATGACCTTGGAGGATGTGTGTCGCTGGGTGCATGGTTTTGTTGCAAAACCCATGCCATTCCCAGGGACTCTCACTTGGTCTCATGGTTGCATCTCAAGACGTGTGACCTCAGCTAGTGCTCTAGCACTGGGCCTGCCAAGCTACTGCCCTGTGCCCACCATGATGACCACAAACTCTAGCCCTCTGACATGGTAAGCCCTAAATAAACATTTTCTTCCTAAGTTCCCTGCCATGGTGTCTTATCACGGCAAAGAAAAGTAACTAGGCACACAGAGAACTTTCTCAAGCAGCAGAGGTGTTTCATGTCATAATAGTGTTGTGGGACAATGATCTTGTACCCCGTAAAGATTTGACAGTTGTACTGGTTTAATAAAATGCTGAATGGCCAGTAGCCAGGCAGGAAGTATAGGTGGGACAAGGAGAACAGAATTCTGGGAAGGGGAAAGATGAAGTCTGCAGTCATCACCCAGACACAGAGGAAGCAAGATGAGAATGCCTCCGTGATAAAAAGTACCAAGTCACCTGGCTAACACAAACAATAATTATGGGTTAATATAGAATGTAAGAGTTAATAAGAAGCCTGAGCTAATAGGCCAACCAGTTTATAATTAATGTAGATATCTGTGTGTTTCTTTGGGACTGAATGGCTGCAGGACCAGGCAGGACAGAAACCTCTGTCAACATTAAGGCTATAGAATACGCACATGCATAGTTCTGCTCAAATTCCATAAGTTTAGATTTGTGCTTTTTAATTTACACAATTTTGCCTCAAGACATAAAACTTGAAGAACAGCAGGCAGAAGACTTGGTGAAATGAATTTTAAGTTATCAAGAATAGCAGTGGCAACTCTCCCTGAAGGGGCCTGGACCCACACTTGGTCTTCTTTGAGAGCCCCACACCTATGCTTTCAGTGAGTCTTATCTTCTTCCTAGTGCCTCTTTCTTAACTCTCATGCTTAAGATTCCGACACCACTTCATTAAAAAAAAAATGACAGAATGTCAGTCATCCGAGATGAAAGAGGCACTCTGTCAACGTGATATGAAAAGGTTTACCCATTTAACCTCAATATCAATATTCAACACCTCAGTCTGGTTAGAAAGATTTCTACCAGCAGAAGGTTCCAGACTGTACTGTCCTAAACTCACTTTGCCTCACTCTCTGCTTCCCCAAATAAACAACGGTAGCAGTGAGAGTAACAGTGTAAGGCACTGGCCTCTCGGCAACACTAAATACACCGGGACCTTAGAACAGGACAGCACAGACCACTCCGCAAACATCACCCGTGATTCTCATCACAGCCCACAGGACAGCGCAGACCACTCTGCAAACGTCCCCATGATTCTCATCACAGCCCACAGGACATCACCGACCACTCTGCAAACGTCCCCATGATTCTCATCACAGCGTACAGGACAGCACAGACCACTCCGCAAACGTCCCCATGATTCTCATGATCACAGCCCACAGGACAGCACAGGCCACTCTGCAAACGTCTCCCGTGAATCTCATTACTACAGCCTATGTTACAATTTTCCACTCCTACCACTTACTCAGTTGCTACTAATTTTATGTTTTATCTGAGTGGTGTCCCTTCATTTCTAAGCAGAGGACTCAAAACCAATCTTTCTGTCTTAACACAAGAATAAATAAGTAAATAAACAAAGATCTACTTAACTGATAAGGACCAAGCTTCAGAGCTAATGCAGCCTACCACATATTACCTGCCACTGTAGGGGAAGTCCCACAGTGAAGGGGTTATGTCATGATTTGTCTACAGGGGCAGCTGTCCAATTAGACCTGAGTCTCTCAACTCATCCTTCATCCCAGCGCCTGCACTGTTTGTGGGTAATATTCCCAATCCGGCTTTTCCAGAGCTGGGGAGCTGGGTCTGCCATTGCGTCCATGCAATGCTCCTAGCACCCTTCCGATGCACCTACCTTTCCTGTGCCAAACCCTGACTAGCAGCCAGTGACTACGTGGTACCTGTAAGGCAAGTATGTATGTCAGGACCATAAAAGGTTTGATAAGAAAAGATGGAGTGAAGACAGAAATAAGTAGAAAAACACAGGGTGGGCATAGGGAACTCAAGCTGATGCGGTTTTACTCGACAATCAAGGCACAAAAGTGTACACAATCGAATCTCAAACATGTGTTTGCTGACCGCTGACTTGGGGCTAAATTAGGGACAGAGCGTACCCTCCTCAGCATAGGTGCCACTCAGGAGTTCTGAAAAATACAGTCTGCTTTAGAAAGAGCACAACATCTGAGCCGGGCCCCTAGAAGGCTCAGATTATCGGTGGGCTAAAATCCTATGTACCAATTTACTTACATTTCTTACTAGAAACCCTGACCAGCATGTTTTACAAAAAAAAAAAAAAAAAAAAAAAAAAAAAAAATTGAAAAATTGTTTCAATGTCAAAATGGTATTTCTGTGTGAGTCTCTGAAGAGAAGTGAAGGTACTTGTAAATCTTATTCCGTTTCTGGACTTGTTTTCCAAACTATTTTAGAACCAGTAATTGTACATAGGAATTGTACGAGGTAGACACGGCTAGAGTTGTGAGAAGCTGGGAAGATAAATGCTTTCTTGTCCTCGAAGACTGGTCGCATTTCAATGCATGTACCTTATGAGATAGATACTCATCAGTTTGTGACCGGGAAGGTGAATTAACTTACACACCGATCCCAATATCATGGTGGAGTTCTGATTCAGGTAAGCCACACTCTAACACTCTAGCAACTTTTTCAACTCTACAAGCCAGAGAACTCGTAACCTAACTGTCCATGACACAGAACCCCAAATCTCAGCAAGACAGTGCAGAGTAACGCCAAATGCAGTGACAATATACCATGGAATGCAAACTAGAAGTTACCTAGACAATGCTCAAAACGACTTCGCTATGAGGAGTGGACTCGAGGACTTTAGCAGACTGTGAGAAAGGGGAAAACAATCATCGAGTACACATTCGGAAGTTGTGCGCCATTCCTGTGTGCCACAAGCACCTGTTTGCATGAACACCTTCCAGCCAAGGCTCCTAAGCACGACAGACACGCAAACCCACCGGTGTCTGGCTGCACGGCCCTGGCTGGTGAGCTCCCTCCCATGCTCCACGGAGCTGCGGAGTTGGGAGGGGGAGATGCGGGGTGCTGCCTCTGCCCTTCGATCCCACAGCGTCCCCTCACCCACCGCCGGCAGCGCGGTCCTCCCGCCCGATCTGTCCCGCCGCGGCAGATACTCACAGCTCTGGTCTCGTAGAGCACCAGCTTCTGGACCGAGCTGATGATGGGGGCAGCGGCCGTGGGCATGGCTCCAGCCAATGGCGGCCCCACTACAGGGCACCAGGCCGCGGGCCGGGTCGTGACAGCGGCCGGACCGTCCCCGGAGACCGAGGGAGGAGACTCTGCAGAGCCAGCTCACCAGACCCGCAGAGAAAAAGCAAAGCCGGAGTGCTAAAGCTTTAGCAGCCGCGAATGCAGGCTGCTTCCGGATTCCCCGAGTCACACCTCCCATTAAGCCCCGCCCACACACGAGTGGCGGGGTTACAATAGGGGTGCGCCGTTGTTGAGGGCGGATGCTAAGGGCGCCATCTTTGTTAAGGTCAGCCTCCAAAAAAAAAAAAAACTGCTTTTTCTTGGTTCTTAAAGAAAGGAGGTCAGGTGACTAGAGTCTCCTTTCCAATTGCTTCTCCGTGTTGTAATTGGTCTGTTTTTTCCTGTCTACTCTGAATTTTCCTGAAACCTGTCTCAAAGTGGTCCTTTCCTGAATGCCTGTGATTTTTCCCTCTTTTGTCGCCTATTTTATTCCTGTAAGAGTCAGTAAAGTTCATGTGGCCCACGAATCTTTCCTGATCACTTCTGTGTGGCGCCGTTGGTATTTGCACATTTTCTGTGTGAGGCTAAACCGTCTGAGAATTCTAAAAGAGACGGCGCAGTGCAGGGGAGCGCCCTGCTGTGGGGGCCGTTCAGCTTTAACATAAGACTCTTCCGTTTTGTTCTGGACGTAAGTGGACTGTAAGTAAACAATATATGTACTCGCTCTGCTCATCCCTTCCACATTTGAGGGAAAGGGTACTTTCTAATTATGAACACAAAAGCAAACATTAAGTATTCACCCGAATTACAGCGCCACCCCCAGAGGCCCCGCCCTCCAGGGCCCTGCAAGTCGCTCACTGGTTTCCAGGGCAACCGCCCAACAGATACCTGGAGCCTCTGGAGGTAGCTGCTGCCGGGTCGGTCCACGGGGGCCAGGTAAGCAGTCCTTTTCCCAGGGGTGGGAGGACCGTTGTCCACTGTCTGGATGTATTTTGTGTATTTTGTTATCAGTTTCAGGGAAGTCCACTTTCTGCGGGGACCCCCATACCAGTTTTTTTTTCTTTCAAAACTAGACCCCATCTATCCATAAATCAACTTTCAAAACCGGTTCTGTTTTCATCGACTATTTATCTCACAGATGCAGGCCAAACACCTGCTACAGAGTGTAAGATAGTAGTGGCTAAGCTAGCCTAAGGAGGAAGTGCTAAGTCCTCCCCCCCACACCCTTCTATACCCCGGATTTCACTGCTAGAGGGGTCTCATGCTGACAGGATAACAGAATTTTAAAAATGCAAAACACATAGCTGAATGTGATACTAGAGCTTGCTGTGGATTCCGAATGGGGACATTACAGGATTTCTTAAGTATTTGTGTATTTATTATTAGTTTCCTTTCATAGTTTGATCCATCTTTTTATTGAGAAACTAGAAAACAGGTAGGAATATCAGTTCTGGGATTGTGTGTGTGTAAAAGTGTGTGTGTAAGAGTGTGTGTAAAAGTGTGTGTATGTGTGTAAGAGAGTGTGTGTAAAAGTGTGTGTGTGTGAGTGTGTGTAAGAGTGTGTGTAAAAGTGTGTGTGTAAGAGAGTTGTGTAAAAGTGTGTGTACGTGTGTGTGTAAAAGTGTGTAAGAGAGTGTGTGTGTAAAGTGTGTGTAAGAGTGTGTGTAAAAGTGTGTGTGTGAGAGTGTGTGTAAAAGTGTGTGTGTGAGAGTGTGTGTAAAAGTGTGTGTGTAAGAGTGTGTGTGTAAGAGAGTGTGTGTGTAAAAGTGTGTGTGTAAGAGTGTGTGTGTCTGTGTAAAAGCCAGAGGTCAATCTGGATGGTGTTCTTCAGCCAACAAGCCCCAGGGAACCAGTTATCTCCATCTTGAGTTGAATCTTTTAACTTTTTCATTTCATAATGGAAATCAACCCTTCCTAATGTAAGCTAAACATTTGCAGTGATTTGGTTTAGGAAAGTCACTTTGTAAAAATAAACAATTCTGATTTTCAAATATTGTTTTCGATTATTGTTTTATACTACAACTAAGCACTTCCCTTTTAGGACTTTCTTAGTATGCATCGTCTAGAAGCAGAAAGAAAAAGGCAATTTAAAAAAAAAGTACCAAGCTGCTTATAGAAGGGGCAAGGAAGAAAAGGAACTGGGAAGGAAGAATATTATCAAGCAAACCTCTTGGTTAGCTAAATTTCCTAGGGAATGAGGAGTGCATATCTTGGAACTATTCTCTTTCTGGGGGCAAAGGAGCAGCGTGGTTTTTTGTTGTTGTTGTTGTTTTGTTTTGTTTTTCGTGAACTCCCAGCGATTACTGGTGGAAGCCTGCTATGGCAGAGCACTGATATCTTGGAACTTCCTGTTTGTCTGAGCTCAGATGAGCAGACAACATCGTGGTCACACCGTCCACCCTGTGAACCACTCACACCCGCGCTCCCCACATCGTGGTCACACCGTCCCATCACCGATCCTGGAAAGGGGAGGCGGCGGTGGGGAAGAGACAGAAATCTTTAATAAATAAATAAATAAATTTAAAAAATAAATAAATAAAATGATTTTACTAAAAAAAGAAAAGAAAAGAAAGTAGTGACTAGTTTCAATGTCTAAGAGAAAGGGACTTGGAGAAAGGAAGCAGAATTCACTGCTGAGGTCGGCCCTGGGTCCAGACTGAGCACGCATCATCTCCCGCTTTACCGTTCATTCTAGGGCCAGGACTAATGCGGGTCTAGTTGTTTGTCCTGTAGGTAGCCAGCTTTCATTCCTGCGTCTCAGCATGAAGATGCATGTCAGAGATGCCCCAGAGATCAAGATTGCCTTCCCAGCCCCAACTATATGATCCCAAACCTCCCTCCACCTGCCAGACTCCGTCAAGGCTGTGGAGCCGAAAATGGCCAGTTGGTGGCAGCAGTTTCCGTTCTGTGAAACGACTGGGATCTCTGCTACCATCATCTCTCTTACAAACCGGAGCCAGTCCACTACCACCAGAGTCCTAAATTGTGAGAAGTGGCCCAAATCAGTCGCGGAGTGATGGGGATCAGGAGCACTTCTTCCGTTACTTAACTCAGGGCATCTTCCTCATCTTTTGAAGTACGCTGATCTCTCTGTCCCACACAATACTAAACAGTGCCTTACCTGGACCTTTGAGATGCCTGTCTGATACACCGGCTACTTCTCGGTGCGCTGGGATGTGGTGGAGACAGCAGATCCCACACTTACGCACCTCTTACAATATCCGCTTTGCTGTAAAGAGGATCCTTTGATCTGCGACAATATTACGTGAGATTTGTGGTGACAAATGAGACAAACTCAACTGACTACGGATGGGGAGGGCAAACTCATCTGCCTCTCCTCTGTCACTTGTCCCTTGCAGTGGGAAGAGATCCTGTATAACCAGACCACCAGTGATGGGAGTTCTGGCTCCCCAAGAGAGTGCATCGTTAAAGCCTTAGTCTCATGTCAGCCGTGGGGTTGTAGACCATCTCTTGTGGTGAATGTGTGGAGAAGCCTTGTTAAATCATGATGTAGCCTCTGTTACTTTATCCTGCCTTCCCAAAGCGGTCCTTCCCTTTGAGGAACCTGCAGTACTCAGAGGACCAAGGAAAGACCAGCTAGCATCTCCTGCGTAACGATCTTGCTCGCCTGTTTGTTCAGCCCCTCTTCACAAATTTATGGTTTGTGAATGGAAAAGTCCACACGTTTCATCCTTGCTGATACTAGTTTTCCATGCTGCATAAAAAAAATGCCCTTATTATCTCATAATTTCCATGGCCATGGGGTTCTGGCCTAGATCAGTGAGGTCCTCTGCAAGCAGGTGTTGACTGAAATGCGCTTTTAGCTGGATACACGACCAAGGAAGAATTCATCCCATTATAAGGAACATCCGTCTCTGGTCATAGGACTGAGGCTCCGGTTCTCTTTAGCTGTTGGCTACTTGGTGCTCTCCACTCCTGAAGGGCAGACACCCTTCCTTGTCAGGGAGTCCTCCCACTGCATAGCAGCTTCCTTCTGAGCAGACAGGATAGAAGATAACCATAAGAAGCAAGTCACACACCCCACTTGCATTCAAAGGAAGGGGGTCATGCAAGAATGGGGCCGGGATGGGAAGAGCTCGCTTTAAACGTATCTGCCAAACCATTTCTAAGTCCAGTCACCGGCTTCTCCAGTATTCCCGCTCTCATGCCCGCCAGCTTGAGGGATTATAAGTTCTACTCAAAACTCCGCCTGCAGGAAGATTCCCCTCAATGACTATTTTTCGGAGCCCCCCCACAAGTGGAACTGACAGCTGGAAGTGTTCCTTTTGCAGTTTGCACTGATAGACCACGATTCTCCTGTGATGTCTTTCCCTCTGTGTCAGCTGCTCCCAGGGAAGCCGACCTGCATTCTGCCTATTTGTGATCCTTGTGTTTGCTCTTCCAGACCTGCTTAGACTCCATCACCTTCCTCCATCTTATCACTCCAGGGGCTCCTGCAGCACTTGCTCAGTTGGAGCACTCCACCCGGCCGTCCTTGAGAGATAACATTTCTCCAGTTGATGCTTAAAGTTTCTCTTAAAGAAGGACTGTGGCGTCACCAGTAAAAATACTTCTGGAGTGTGTGTCTCTCAACAGTGTTTGCCCACCACACAATCTGCCTTCATTGCACACGTCATTTCTAGGCAGTAACTGGGGTAATGCACCCATTTCCTCAGGAAAACTCTGGTACGGGAAGAGAGCTGTAACTGACATGGCTGCAGGACTGGCCTATCATCTGGAGAAATGCCTGTGGAAAGAGCCTCATTTTAAAAATTTAGCCAGCCAAAATTTGCCTTTTGAAACTGATCGGATAGAATTTATTTCAAACATTTTATTTTACTTTGGTTAGTTACATCTTTAAATTCTCTCTTATGCGTCTTTTTAAAATTTACTTTAATAGGGGCTGGAGAGATGGCTCAGTGGTTAAGAGCATTGGCTGTTCTTCCAGGGACTCGAGTTCAATTCCCAGCACCCACATGGCAGTTCTCGACTGTCTGTAATATTAGTTGCAGGTGATCCAACACCCTCACACAGACATCTGGTGTGGGAAGTCCTTCTGTATACATGTTGCTTTTATTGATTAATAAAAATGCTGCTTTTGGCCAATGGGTTAGCAGAATATAGCCAAGCTGGAAGATATATGTGTGTGTATGTATATACACACATATGTATATATACACACACATATGTATATATATGTATATATATATATATAGAGAGAGAGAGAGAGAGAGAGAGAGAGAGAGAGAGAGAGAAAGAGAGAAAGAGAAAGAGTAGGCAGGGTCGGTGAGAAGCCATGTGGCTAGCTGCCACAGGAGAAAGACGCAAGCCTCCAGCCAGAACCTTGCTAATAGGCCATGAGCCTCATGGTAAAATATAAAATAATGGAAATGGGTTAATTTAAGATATAAGAGTTAGCCAGAAATACACTTAAGGTATTGGCCGAACAATATTGCAAATAATATAGCTTTTGAGTGATGATTTTATGGTCTGGGCAGCCAGGAACAAGTGGCCTCCGCCAACAGACATATATGCAGGCAAAATACCAATGACCATAAAATACAATAAATTAATAGACAAAGAAAGAAACACAAACTTGGAGGAGTAAGGAGGTGAGAAGTATCTGGGAAGAGTTGGGGTAGGGGAAACATTCAAAATATAGTGTATGAAAAAATCTTTAAAAAAGAGAAAATTTAATAGTGCTAATTAGTATAGCATAAACTTAACATTCTATTATTTCTGTTTAAATTTTTATGGTTACATTGATGTGATGAAGTATATTGTATTTTTAGTTTTCAAGAATTGGGACTTTAAATACATTTATAATTATTTCATTGGAGTCAAGAAAAATTGTTATTTTTATTACTTATATAATATATTCATTGTATGTGTGGATTTTTTTAGGTTCAAATATGTAAATAATTTACAAGTGCTTGAAAAGAACATTAGATCTTTGTACAAAAACAAATCTAAAAGCTCACTGACCCAATTTATTTCTAATTCATTCCAACAAAAGCTACATAAATTAAAATGTGCTGTAACAGACAACAAGTTTGAAGTGGAAGACTCTGCCCAGAACTCTACTTCAAAGCTCACACTAGCAAAAGCTTTCCAAAATGATTTAAAGGTCAGCCTTGTAGAAATTTAACAAGTATTGCAACATGTATGTGTGTGTATGTATATATGTTTTGTCAATTTGATTGTTGGACGTGTTGACCTTTCTTTTCAACAGCTTTGGTTATGTTGTTTCTCTCGCAAACATTTAATGGTTCCAGGGCTAAGTACCTTCACAGAGTTCTTCCCCATCCTCCTGCTCCATCAACTGTACGCCTTCAGCTCTTCTTCTGTTTTGGAGTGTTTTCTATTATGGCGTTGGCAGAGAAGACAGAAGAATGTCCTTTTGCAGATATCTTTAATGAAGATGAAGCTGAGAGAAACTATTTGTTGTCCAAACCTACTTGCTTTATTATATTTGGAAAACCAGTAAGTTATCTCTTCTAACATTTGGTAATTTGTATTTTAAAATCTCAGTCTTATATTACAAGAGTGGAAATCACACAGTATGTTCATATTTTCTTTAGTGCCTGATAGATTTTCATAATATCACTTCAACTCTGATAGAATATTGATTTTGAGTTCTTATGCTGATCACTAGAAGAGAAACCTAGGCTACATTGATGTTGGTTTTAATAGTATAAGGCTATAACAACAAAACTCTGTACTGTGGTGATTGTTGCTGCTCTGTGATCTAAGGTTACTTCAGATTTGATCTGAATATAAGATCTGCTTAAAAACTAGACATGAGGCTCTCCAGATATATGAGATGAACTGGGATGTCTATGAACCCCAAAAGGTGCTGAGGGCAAATGGGAATGGAATGGATAAAATGTATGCCCTGGCCATGCTGAAGCACACATGGCAGCCCATGTATGGTGCTTCTGTTATTGGGTTTCATGGTCTAAGTTGATGAGGACTACTTACCAGGTCTCTTCCTCAAGAGGGCACCAGATCTCATTACATCGTTGTGAGCCACCACGTGGTTGCTGAGAATCATTTCTCCAGCCAGAGGGCAAATGGGCCTGTAGTGTTTTAGAGAATCAGCTATTGTCTTCCTGACAAATGGGAAGAACCCAGAAGGCTCTGTTATAAAATTGCTCACTTCTTGGCAGCTGGAGGAAGGACCTCAGGGTAAGCTCTGCCTTCAGCCACTGAGCTAATTGGCAGCTAGAGGACTGGGCTAGTCAGTTAGAGAACCTTCCAGAACAGCCAAGGCCAAAGGAGAGCCCATCTTTGGTTTCATTTTGGATAGAAACCATAGGACAGGTAACCAAGAAACATTTCCAACAATTTTTAGTAGAAACCATGATTCTAAAACTGGTTCTAAACGTCATCCCTGAGAACACCCAGAGGCAAGTATCACTTCACAGGAATGAGCTTGTAACTTTGAAACAGGATGATCTCCAAACAGTCAGCTAAGAGGTTTATCTGCTCTTCAGCTGCAGTCACAGCAGATTACGAGGCTGAGGCGGGAGGAGGCTGAGGCGGGAGGATCACAACCTTAGGCTCTGCTCTGGCTGCAGAGTGAGTTCACGACCAGCCTGGGCAACTTTCTGAGGCTCCGTCTCAAAACAGAAGTAAGGACAGGGCTGATGATATTGTTCAGTGGCCAGGTTCTCACTCACATAGCCACAATATGTTTAGGGGAAAAAAAAAAAAGAGGAAATAAAATTATTCAGTGGAATTCACCAAAACTTCCCTTTTCTTTATGAAGAAAATAAAATGACAAATCTCAATATATTTTATGATGATTTATAGTTAGAATTACATTTTTTGTAATATCCGGATGATGTATTGTCCTGATTCAGGTATAGCTTCCTAATTTCCTTCAATAATAATGTATTTAGATAAGCTCAGCATATGTGGGATATGTAAGAAGTAGTGGAGAAAATGAAGCTCTAAACATATAGGGCCCTCTTTATTTTATAGGATAAGCAATTATGTAACAATAAACATCAGTGGAATTCTCTGTATTGGTGCCTCTGCTTCACCGTGAAATAAAGGCTGTGCTGGGTTTTAATACCATTTCTCTTTCCAAGGGGTCTGGGAAGACAACATTAGCCCGTAATATAGCACAAGCTTGGAAATGTATTCGTGTTGAAGGTAAATTTAATTTTTTCCCTGTATTTAGTATGAATAATTTCAAAGATTCGCGATATAGACTGCATAATGAATTCCAATCTGAGAGTCCATAATTAATGTTTTATCACGTTCCCTCCATCGCACACATCTCTACCTGCTGATTATCAACCCACTGATAGCCTCACTCCAGTCGTATTCATCAAACGCCTTTGACTCCGTCCCTCCTCCTTTATTTCCATCGGAATTGTTTATATGTGTGCATGAGCATGTTCTTAGAGATGGTCTTCAGAGCATTTCCCAGAACTTTATTACCCTACTGGAAAAAGTATATTTTTACTCATAAATTTCCTTACGTTCTTTGAAATATGTCAAACAGGTTGGTACACACACACACACACACACACACACACACACACACCTTCCTTACCAGTAAAGCTATCCGCTTCCTAATAGAAAAGTTTAAAAAAAAAAAAAAGGATGAATAAGAAATCCATAAATAAACAGAGGGACTGGGGAGTTGGTTCAGTCAGTGGTGTGCTTGCCACACAAGCATGGGACTTGAGTTAACTGCCCAGCACCCATGTAAACAAAAGGGGGTAATGTGGCAAACACTCGCAGTCCTGTGCTGAGCAAGAAGCAACAGGAGGATGGCTGGAGCTCACTGGCCAGCCAGACTAGCCTAAGTGACTGCTGAGGCCCAGACCCTAGTGAGACCCTGTCTCAAAACCCAAGGTGGACGACTGCTGACCTGTGCACATGTGTACACACACTCATCCATATGCACATGTGCATACACACAGTGCACACACATGTACACACACAACACTCAGGAAAGTAGAACTGAACCCAAGGAATAGAAGAAAAGTTTCATATTATTAAAAATTAATACTGATTCATATTTATCTGACAAGTTGATGGTGAAGCATTAAAATCACTGGCCTAACTGTGATCATAGTTGGCAAGGAGGTCATAGGATGGGCGTCCCGTACATCACTAGTGAAACTGGGGTGCCATAGTTTTCATATGTGTGTGGAGAGCAATCAGTAACACAGGACACACTCCATAGATCTTGGAAAGTTTCCTCTTTTTTAAAAAAGATCTACTCCTGTTTTAAGTGCATGAGTGTTTTTTCCTCATATATGAATATTACCACATGTGTTCCTTGTGTCCACGGAAGCCAGAAGAGGTCTTAGGTCCTCCGGAGCTGGAGTTACAGAAGGTACTGATCCTCCATGTGGACCCTCTCCTTAGCCACTGAGCACCTCTCCAGCCCGTTTTTTGTTGTTGTTGTTGTTGCTGCTGCTGTTTTGTTTTGTTTTAAATAAAGAAGCTTAGAGAGTCTTAAAGAACATCAAGGCATCTATAAATTCCTAACGACTGGTGCCACAATTCAACTCAACTCTTCGCCTAAGTCAAGCTCCTCCCATTCCCACCAGATTGTCTTCCATCAGAGAATGACATGTTACTCAAATTCTCAGGGTTCCTCTTTGAATCGGGGCTATCCATTTTCACATTTCCTGATGCGTTCTTTCCTTCTGTATGATCAGCATAGACATTAATGAGAGCATGTCCCCGAAAGGATCTAGACTGATAGTGCTGCTGTGCACTTCCGCATGTATGGGGCCAATCACGCACACCGCCCCATCCCGTCCTCCTACTGTCCACTCCCCCCCCCCGGGGGACACAGTCATCCAAGGCACAGCGGTCCGGTCCACTCAGATTTTAACCTGGTGGAGTGGCCAAGACAAGTTCCCCGCAGAACAGTCCTTCACTTCTACTTTGGCCAACCTTAACCAATCGAACATGCATAAAGATGCTTTGCAAATAAATTCTCAAGTGATGTAGCCGCCGGTTAGCAAACATTCCGAAAATGTTTCTAAGTTTGGCAGTCCGAATATTCGCTTGCACTCACATGTTGCCCTCGCGTTTCAGCTTTATCGGTTTTGGAGGAACACATTGCCACCGAGACTGAAATGGGAACTATGGTGAGCAAATCTACATTTCCAAGTTACGACAATGAGCCAGAAGCTGTGAGTCCCAGAGACTGTGCAGTAACGCACGGCGTCTATGCTTCTTCTAGCTCCAGTCGCTGCTGATGAGCGGTCACAGCATCCCGGACGAGCTCGTCACGAGGCTGATCCTGGAGAAGCTCAAGTCTCCGGAAGTCTCTCACTTTGGTATGTGCCTGTGTGCGTGTGTGGGTGCGTGCCTGTATGCGTGCATATGTGCGTATATGCATGCAAGCGTCTGCAGGGAAGCACTAACAGTAGTTTCCTGGATTCCTCTTTTGCTTTGGCCCAAGAATCTTACAGCCCCTACTGAGCTGAGCATCTAAGATAGATTCACGTGCTTCTTTGTCTTTAATTCTCCAGTGTCCACCTTTGCTTTTTGGTTTTTTTGTTGATGGTAGATTTTCCAATACAGGGTTTCTCTGTGTAACAGCTCTGGCTGTGCTGGAACTCACTCTATAGACCAGGCTGGCCTTGAACTCTGCCTCCCTCTGCCTCCGGAGTGCTGGGAGGAGTGTGCCACCAACCTCAACTCTACTATCTGATGAACCAAAGCATCAAAGAGGTGCACTGATCTTGCACCCACACCTCTGGCTTCTCCTATCTGCTCTCCTCTTCACCCTGCCATTGTAGTGTTTGTCAGCAGTCAATCGCTCTTAAATTTGTATCAATAAACCAAGATCCATACTAAAGCTAATTACTTATCACTATAGCATATCCCCCTTTAAATATAAACAAGTATAAACAATATTTGGGAATATGAGTGTGTGGCACGCTGCTCCCGCCAGCAGAAGAGACAACCGCAACAGGATTCTTCTCAGAACACACTTTATTGGAGCACTTACACTTGAGGTTGTAGAGAGGCAAAAGACCCCGTCCCCGTGAAGCAGAAGAATATATACAGTGCCAGACAAAGCCCTGACGTGTCATCAACCCAATGGCTCAGGCCAGAATGGAGTGAT
>NW_026068065.1:2806601-2807404 GCF_014885135.2 Alexandromys fortis | reverse complement strand
TCAAAACTAATACCGAGGAACTGAACCCGATAACACATGCCCGTAATACCAGGTGAAGACAGGAAGATCAAGAATTTGAGGACATGTTTGGCTAATTAATGTGGTTAAGGCCATTATGTAAAAGCCTATGTGAAAAACCAAAAAAAAACCAAACAAACAAACAAACAAACAAAAAAAAATTTACTTCTTTTCCACCTTTCTATACTCTTTCTTCTCTCTCCCAAGCCTACATACATTTATCCAACACTGTGATCCGTTTAGAGTTTTTTTTTTTTTATGTCTGAATCTGTTCTTATTGTGTTATCTGTAATTCTTTACTGTCTTGAAGAGCTTTTAAAATGGTAAGCGGCTTGGTTGCAGTTGCACTGGATGCTGGCTCCGCCTCTCTAGTTTGTACCATTACTGCCAGGTCAGGTAGGGGCTGCGCTCAGCACTTCAACTCTAGAATGAGTGTGCAGCACATAAACCCTTTTAATCTGAGTAATAGCTAAATCTGCCATGCAGCACACTGCAGAGCCTGGAAATATCTCTGTGTATGGCAGCCAGAATCCACCATGCTCTCCCACCTGTGCATGCCTAGTAGACCTAATCCTGCTGCCTGCCTAGGTGGGGAGCTCCAAGCCAAGGGCATAATCTCAGCTACTTTCCTCCGAACCCCAAGTGAGCACACAAACACCCGGACCCACAAATGACTTTGAAATGCTCTATTGCCTGAGTTTGTGCTGGCAGCACAGCCCAGGAAGCTGTCTTTTTAAAAAGGTGTTACTTTTTTTATGCTACCAGTGAATCAGGAAAAGCTTCCT
>NW_026068065.1:2799401-2800203 GCF_014885135.2 Alexandromys fortis | reverse complement strand
CTTACATCTTAACTTAGCTCATTTCTATTAATCTGTATATCGCCAGCAAAGATTCGGCATGTCTGACTCTAGAAGCGGCTCCATGATGTCTCGCTCTGACTCCACCTTTCTTCCTCCCAGCATTCAGTTCTGTCTTCCTCACCCACCTTAGTTCTGCCCTATCAACAGGACAAGGCAGTTTCTTTATTCATTAACCAAGAAAAGCAACACAGAGGGGACTCCCACATCACTGTGTTCTGTTTCTTATGTACAAAGGGTACACAGGTTTTCATCACTCTCTATAACCACATAGATAGTGTATGTATGTGTCCTACTATGTTATGAAAAACTAATCTAAAGATGAAAATAATAGGTCATATAAAAGAGTCATATAACTGTTTCTACTTGAGTTAAAAGTATTAGCCTGGGGTTTCTTTCCATAAGTGTCTCATCTAAATCAAACTGACTTAGATTTTTAAAGAATTTAAAACATCTATTTACTTACTGTTACAGTTAAGGGGGACATACACTATGGCGTGCATGTGGAGGTCAAAGGACACCTTGAGGGAGCTGGTGCTCTTCTTCCAGCCTATGAACCCTGGGGAATGAGTTCAGGTCATTGGGCTTAGTGACAAAGACCTTTACCCCCTGCTCTATCTTGCCTGTCCCTGACTTAGAATTTCTAAAGATGTTTCCTCCTCCCAGATGGTGATTTCTTTCTAATCAGAAGCAAATCATTCATAGCTACACTTCATGTGGTAATAACTTAAAATTCACAACAGATAATTTTATAAATTTTACTTGTTAATATTTTAATATTTTA
>NW_026068065.1:2792661-2793210 GCF_014885135.2 Alexandromys fortis | reverse complement strand
ACACACACACACACACACACACACACACACACACACACACACATGCCCTTACCACCCAGTTGTTTATTACTTCTCTGGGAGCCTTCCCTGTTTCTCTCTTCTCTAATATTCCTCACCTCTCTGTATATCCTTCACAACCCCTACATGAGGGTGTAATCATGACATACTCATATAAGCTCCACCTGGTACACCGCATGGCACCTAATGACTTCTAAAAACTTTAGCAATTAAATAAAAGAGTAGGCAAATGACTCCTATGTATAGTGTTGAGGCACACTGTATGGCACTGATCAAGTCAGGGTTGGATCGTATTTCCAGTTCTCCTTGTTATCTTCTACTGGAATTTGACAGACTGTTTAGATGCCTCTATTCCCTCTTTACAAAGATGGCAACAGCCACTTCATGGGCTTGTGATCAGAATTTGATATGACATTGTCTACTTGTTTTGTGAAGATGGAAGGCAAGCTTTGGTGTTCAGACGCTGAGAGTTTATTATTGGGGACCTCTGAGTGCCAGCCTCAGTGTCCCCTCAGGGTTCAGAAGAAGACT